>NW_015971604.1:5807-237218 GCF_000835475.1 Cladophialophora bantiana CBS 173.52
TATCTTAATATTATTTTAATATTAATCTATATTTATTAATAATATAATAATAATTTTCTAAATTACTTTATAATTTAAGATTCGATATTATAGAGCTAAATTAAATAAGTATATTAATTTTCGTCGTAAGATTTAATTAAGAATATTAAATAATTTATAATTATTATTTTAAATAATTTTATAATTATAGTAAAGTTAATATTTATAATTTAATTAATCTTTTTAAATAATTTATCGTAAATTAATTATAATATTACTAATAGATTATATTAATATATAAATATATTATTTTATATTATTTTATTTATAGAACTTTTATAAGTAAATAGTTACGCTAATTTATACTAGAGTTAAGAAACTATTACTAAAAGTTTAATCTCGCTAAATTATATAGTAGTAACTTTAATATAAAGATAATTAAAATTATATTGTAATGGGAGAAGTTAAAAGTGGTGAATAGCGTTATAATTAGCTAAGGCGCCGACCCTAGACTATAGTTCTTCTTATATAGTTCTGAAGGACTATCTTTCATAGAAGATATAAGTAACTAAGTTACCAATAGAGAGGACTTCCCTAGTTAAGCGTGCGCGTTAAGAAGAGGCTATATTCACCGCCGTACGAGTTAATGCCCATGGCTAGTAGCCTCGCCCTAGTTTAATGGTGCCACCAATAAGATCTTCGACGAATACTTATAAATAAGTATCTCTCTACGAGCGGTGAGAGAAAATTACGAAAAATAACTGAAATAAACTATTTACTAGACCAATAGAACTAAAGAACTACCTACCTATCTATCTAACTAAATCTAGAGAAACTAGCTATACATGTAGAACCGCTGCGCAGGGTGTATCATTTAGATCACTGGCTAAGCAAGTCTATCCCGCTATACGGAGCGGTTTACGCTAACTATTCATGGAGACCGCTGCTCGGGGTGCCTTTTAGGATTACTAGCTATATATATTTACTACCACTATGTAGGGTGGAGACTAACGACTTAACGACTATTTAGACTGCCTAGAAGAAATGGGAGAGAAGTATCTCCTAGGAATATAGGAATGCGTTTAACCCTGAAAACTCCTAACTTAAGAAGCTTAGGAGGAGTCGAAGAACGCGGATCTACTTAAGAAATGATAAAAATAAGCGGTTAAACTAGACTCGCTAAAATAAGCGAAGTTAGAGCGCTACTAGCCGGGAAGTGAATCTAGAATTTTAATAAAAATTACTAGTGAAGATAAGAAAGAAGCTCGACGAGAAAGTCGGTGAAGAGATAAAGAGAAGAAGAGAAAAAATAATAATAAAATAATAATAAAATAATAATAAAAGTGCTAAAAATAATAAAATATCTAGATCTTTTAGTTTCGTCATTAAGATTTTACACTATTTCGATTATAAGAGAAGAAGTAAGAACGATTTAATAAAGAAAAATATCATCTACGGGAAGATCGAATAGTAAAGAAAAGCTAGGGCCTCCTACGATATCGAGTGTTAGCTCATAAGATCTATCGACGTCGAATTCGACGGTATAACCGTTATACGTCCCTCCTACCGTAATATTAATAAGGGAAATATCTTAGAGCTCGAACGAGAGTGACAACCTTCTATACTTTAATGGAAAGAACGCTATCTCTTTCTTCGAGGAGTTTAAAGAACTATGTGAATATAACTAGATTATATTAAGCGGAGAACGTATCCGTAGATCTATTCGCTTTATATTTAAAGTAGAGAAAGAACGCTATAAAGAGCTCGCTAAGTATAACGTAATAAAGTGAGAAAAGTTTAAAGAGAAGGTCTTAGATGAATATAAAGATCGGAACGAAGTGTAGCGAATAATAAGTGTTTAATATCTTTAGGCACTCGCGAAGCATCGACGAGAGAAGTCTTAAAGTCTAGAGCTATATCTCCGTTAATTCCGTAAGACTATAACTTATCTAATTAAAATCGAAGCCGAGACTAACTATGCTTACTATCGTCTTCTTTTATTAGAATTACTAAAGACTTATATAGATAAGATTCGAAAGAAATAGAATTTAATGAATCGAAAGCTAGAGAATTTAAACTTTTAGAAATACTGGAATTAGATAAAAGAACTATAGAATATTAATAATGAAAATAAGAAATTTACGTAAGGAGTGCTCGACGAGAAGTTCTAAGAACTAACGTACGAAAGGGAGACTCGACCCTTAGCCGTTCGAAAGGAAGAATCGTAAGAACAACGTCGTCGTAACGACCGTACGGATAGTAAAACGAAGTTCGATAAGAATGCTCCGTCGCTGGTAAATCGCCCTCCTACCCCTAAGAGAAATAATTAATCGATGGAGGAATTATCCCGTTTAATAGAAGCACTAACGCTATCGATCTAGACGCGAGACGCTATTACTCTAGACTTTATAACTTAACTAATTAAGATATTAAAGAATATTTCTTAGGAAGCGATCTAGCTCTCGCGCGAATAGTAGTTCTAGGATCGTTCGGTTCGATTCGAAGAAACGCCGCAGTACTACGGCAGATAGCTAGGTTAACGGGGTTCGAACTTAAGTAATTCTAAAGGGAATTACTTTCTTTATAATTAGCCGAGATACGTACTACGAGATAACTCTTAGTGAGTATACTAGAAAGTAATGGGAGCGTTATATCTTAATCCGGAATATAGAATCGCTCTTAAAAAGTTCCGAGATTAAGATCGTTCTTTATCTACCCTACTAATTTCTATAAGAGAGATAAAAATAGAAAGATTAGAATAGGTTACGCGAGAGATCGATAAGAATTCGGGAGTTACGTTCGAATGGTCTTATAGTATACGGGACCCTAATTCTACGCTACTAGAAGCGAGATTAAGTATCGTCTACGTAGTTAGATCGAGACCTAATTACGCTACCCTAGACGACTCTAAAGATAATTTCCGTATCTCGAATACTATAGATCTAAAAGGAATTCGTATAAACTAGCCCTAGAGTGAAGCTTACGTAGATACCCTAGGAAAGCGCCTAGCTCCCTAATAAGACGGATATACGTAAGCGAAATACCCTCGAATTAGAGCTTACGAACCTCCGGTAGAAGAACCGAGACGATATACAACGCGACGAACGAGATCCAATGAAGAAATCATATATAACGGAATCGCGGATAATTCGCTAGGTTCGATTAGCTCGACTAATTAGAGGTCGAGAATTTCCCTATACAATGTATAGAATAAGCGGTCACATAACCCGACCTCCTAGAATACTATAATGGGAGATTCACTAGGGCCCTCCCAGCCTCGTTAGATGTTATTACGTCCCCGGACTATAAAAGAGGCTACGTATAAACCACCTAGGTCTAGGCCTCTTCGAAAGACATTATTATAGAATCTAAATAATACCGGAAAGATCGTAAACCACCTATTAAACTAAGAGATCTTAATTCGAATAGGGGACTTACTATCGATAAAGGAGGTTCGGGACGAGTAGTTCTCCCGTAAATATTAATATTACGACGAAGATAAGTAAGAGCCCGTCCATTAGGGCCATACCCCGCGAGGTAGCGACGTAAGACTTACGTAAGCGAAAGAGGAATCTACTACTAAAGTCGGTACGATGTAAATAAACTCATTAGTGAATCGCCCGATCCGCCTAAGACTATACTATAGTGGGTGCCCCTACCTACCCGTGAAGATAAGAGGCCGATATAAAGACTTCTTACTAAATACTGAAGTCGAGATTAACCTAATAACTCTCGCCCTAGTTAAAGAGATGGGACTATCTTAATATATACGAAAAGCTAAGTTCATTCACGACGCCGTAGGCTTTAACGGCGACCGAGAAAAGTTTATGAGGATAATTAAAGATTTTATGGTTAGCATCGCTGGGATCGAGGTCTTAATAAATATCTATATAACGAATACTATAGACCCAACGTACCGTTTCATCTTAGGAAGACCATTTTAGAAGATAGCTTAAGGATTAGTCTAGGAAAAGGACGAGAATACTTATATTATAGGTTTAACGAATAGCTACGTCGGTAAGAGAGTATAAATAGTCGCACAGACTACTCCTAACTTCGATAAAGATCGAGATATATTCACGATATTCGAGCTTATACACTTAGCCTCTTTAAAAGGCTAGGCGAGTATAAGACGATGAAGAAGCCCGTACTCGCGTTAATAAGAGCTCAGAAGAAACCTAGGACGCTAGCCCTCGACTTCAAGATAGACTAGGACGATAATCTAATCTCGGTAACGAATCCTTTCGTAATGGGCGACGACGACCTCTAGGAGCTATAGTTCTCAGCTAGATCTTTCGACGTATAGGATAATGAGTAATTCGTAAGATCGTCGAGGCTAGTTAACGACGAAGCCTTAAGATAAGACCTAGAAAATAAATAGCGATATAAACGTCTTAGATCTAAGCGGCCGTTAAAAGCTCGAATTAATACCCTCTATAAGAGAAAAGCTAATAAGATGAAGCCTATAGATATCGATCGATAGGACGGCTCAACACCCGGAGAATCACTAGACTAAAGAGTAAAGACCATTACGAAGGAATAAGCTGCGTTTAACGAACGACCGTACCGATTCTCTAAATAAATACACCCTAGACTTACAATATTTCCTTACGGGAAACGTCTAATACCGGAGTATCTAGAAAAGCTAATTATCGAACCTAACTTAACACCCCTTAAGAAGAAAGTCTTAGTGAAAATCCTATATAATCGGGAAGGCGCTTTAACCTAGAATATCGAAGAGATTAGAAGAATTCATTACGATGTAACGTCGCCTTAGATAATCCGAACTATATTGTATATCCCATAGTAGACGAAGAGTTTCCTAGTCCCTAAGGCACTCGAGCCGATCGTAATTAAGCTAATTAAGAATAAGATTTAGTCGCGTCTCTTCGAGTTTAGTTATGGCTCGTATAGAAACCCCTTCTTTCTAGTTAAAAAGAAAAAGCCTAGGGAATATCGACTAATAATTACTGCTTAGAACATTAATTCGATGACAATAAGGGACGCTAACTTACCTCCTTCTTCGAACGACTTTACTAAAGAATTCTTAGAGATGTAGATAACTTCCCTTCTAGACTAGCTTTCCGAATACGATTAAATAGAGCTCGCAAAGGAGAGCCGAGATCTCACGGGCATTTATATATTCATTAGGTTAATTCGATGCGTAATATTACCTTAAGAAGCGACCAATTCTATGGCCCAGTTCGTACGCATTACGAATCGTATCTTACACGAATAAATTCCGGAACGTGTACGACTATTCTTAAATAATATCGCGGTAAAAGGACTAAAGATCGATTACGAATAGAAAGAAGTAGTTCTAGAAATACGCCGCTTTATGTTGGAGCATTTAACGAATCTCGACGAAGTACTAACTAATCTCGAAAGAGCCGGCGCTACGATTATAGACTAGAAGCTATAGCTCTATATAAATGGAATCGAAGTAGTCGAGTACGTCTACGATCGAGATAAACGATATCCTTAAGAATCGAAAACCGATAAGATTCGAAACTAGCTTATCTCGACGAACTAACTAGAGCTCCGTAGCTTTCTTAGAATCTACGTATATTATCGTATCTAGATCTTCTATTTCGTAATTATTACTAAACCGTTATACGCCTTACTCCGAAAGAATATAGTTTAGATCTAGGAAAGAGTTCACGATGAAAGTATAAGCGCCTTAAAACTTACCTTATCGTCGCCTCCTACTCTAGTTAGCTTAGATTATAGTGAGGATGGCGAATAGATTATTCTTATAGTTAACGCGAGCGACCGAGAATAGGGAGACGTAATTATGTAAGTTAACCCGATCATCGGAATACGCCGAGCTATAAGGTACGAGAGCGAAGTATAAGTAAAAGCCGAGCTAAAATACGATACTCTTAAGAAAGAAGCTCGGGGATTACTAAAAGCCCTTAAGAAGTTTAAAAGATAGTTATATACCGTACGCTTTATCGTAGAAACTAACGTAATGACTCTCGCTACTTAACTTAATTAATAATCGATAGATTTACTAGAAGTAGTGATTAATCAATGATTAGCCTAAATTCGTAAATTCGACTTTAATATATAATATATATCTAGTAAGAAAAATATAGTTACGAATGCCCTATCTCGCCGTCCTCCGACCGAGGAAGATCTTAAAGAGGCGGAGAGAGAAGAAGAGATTAACGATTAGATCGAGGCTAGAATACTAATCGTTCGCGAAAATATTCGTCCGATTAAATGGAACGTCACTCACCGAGATTTCGTAATAATACGACCGGTAGTAGTACGCGCGAGGGATCGATTCGCGAGCCCAGCAGCACCGCGCGTAATCTAGTTCTTCGAAGATAAATACTCGAAAGGTTCGAAGTAGCTTACGAAGTATCTTTAAGATCAACAGCGTCCTCACGAAATAAATAATAAGAATTTCCGATAGTTATAAAAGGATTCAATGAACTTCTTCGTCCGCGGGGGCCATCTATTTAGAAAACTAATAGCGAATAGACTAAGTAGACGGGTGATTAATAATAATGCCGAGAAGAAGAGAATCCTCGAAGTAATATATAATAATACTGAACACTTTAGACGTAAAGCTATACATTAGCGAGTGACCGATCGTTATTTCTAGAAAGATCAGTATCGGAACGTTAAGAAATTCGTTAAGACCTACCCGGAATATTAGTTCCGCGAAAGTAGAAGATTATATAACGAGATGTTCCTAACATTAGTCAATATACGCTGGGAGTAGATTAGTGTCGATTACACCTTAATGCCGATGTCTTAAGAGAAAAGATACCTTATGAAAGCGCGAAGCAATATAAGCGGCTAAGTTAAATCTAGAGGCATTATATCTACTAATAGTGTAATAATGACGAAGTTTCTATACGAAGAGATCATTTACCGTTATAGCTTATTTAGAAGATTAGTATATAACGGCGAACCTAAGAATAAGGAATGAATGAAAGAACTCGCCGAAAAATATAGAATTAAACGCGTAATTACTTCGACCTACTACTCTTAGATAAATAGATAAGTGAAGATAGAATATAGAGATATCACGAATACTCTTTTAAAAATATACCAAACGAATGAGAGAGACATATAAATACACCATCTTTATACTATTCTTTAGGTAGACCAGACAACTATTAAAGCCGGCACCGGAATAACACTATACGAGATCGAATTCTTAGATAGACTAATTTTATCGATCGAGCTTAAGATTACGACCTAGAATATCATGAATTAGAATAAGATTATCGACACTATAGACTTAATTACTATAAGGGCCCGGGCCCTCGAAAGGCGAAGTAAAGACCTAGAAGAGACAGCAGCTCATCTAAATAGAATACGAAGGCTCGGGAAGAAATATTTCGATAAGCGGTATAGTTTACATCCCGGACTCTTTAAAGTAAATATACTAGTTCTTAGTCATAACACCGCAGAATTAATAAATATATCTATAGAAAAGAAATTAGCCTTTCGATGATTTAAGTCGTTTAAAATTATGAAAGCGAATTAAGAGAAGGGTACGTATACGTTGGCGGAGATTAATGAGGCCCGGCTAAGTAGTACGTATACTACTAGTCGCCTAAAGAGGTTCTATTCGAGATCAGCGAACTTCCTAGCTAATATACCTTCATCACTAGAAGACTTCGTCGACGACGAAGAGTAATAACGAATAATAACTCCGGATCCGCCGTACTTAGCGAAGACGAAAGATTTCATAGACGTAGAGTTCTCTTTCTCGGAGCGGGGAGGAACCTACTTACGCCGTAGCCATAGACTTCGAAATAGAGCGACGAGGCCGCCACCCTTAATAGTGGTAGTCGAAATTCCCTCTATAACCGACTAAATACGAAGAGAGTATAATGATTTAAATATTCTGGGAGAATCTTTTAAGAAATGAACTACGTAGAGTTCGTTACCACCTCTTTCGCTCTACTATTACGAAGCGATAGAGGAGATAACGCTCTAAATTTAAAGACTTACGGAAAGTTCATACGAAAGAGAACGACGGTGGGCATAGCCTTACGCTCGGACCGAACTACGATGCGTCTAAATCTACGACCCTATTAGCTCCGGAACCTCGCTAATAAAAAGAAGAAGGGAGGGAATGAAGTATCGTAAATCGTTAGGCCGTAAAGAAAACACTACGAACGTAAGGAAGTGAGCGCGTACTCTAATTAACTAAATTTATCTAAACACTATATAGAGAAAAATGAAGTACGCTAATTAGCTAAAATTTTACGGCTATCGGGGCAGCCGTCCCCGCCTAAAACGTTAAAAGATAAAGCGGATATCATAGCCCGAAGTATACTCCCACCGAAAAGTAATGACGCTAGGGAACGAGAGCTTTAAGAATCCTCGCTCACTAAGTAAGGATATCGTAAGGCCTTTATAGATAACTAAAAGATCAGTTATAGATAAGATAAATTAGATAACCGTGTAGACTAAAGATAGTGGGAAAGATATATACTAGTGACACTACTAGTAACGATACTACCACCAGGAGATCGAGTCTAGCACGGAATTAGTTCGGAGAGATAATCTAAAACGTAAAATACCGGGGTTTTATTATAGAGACGCCGGGATATATATACTTCTACTAAAGATAGATATAAGTATTTAGTCCTTATCTTCCTATTAACCTTTCTTCCGATTACGATCCTACGACTTAATTCTCCATTAATTATACCATTTCGAATCATTCCAGACTCTCTCGATTCGTTCTTTACTCTTAAAATTACCTTTCTAAGTGAGATTCTAAAAGCGTAAGCCTAGAAACCTTTACATAACTTCATTATTAAGTTTAGTATTTCGACGACGATAGTTCGGACCGAATCACCTTTTTCTTTTCTTTCTTTCTCCTTAGGTTCCTAGCTTAATAATCCACTACGCCATTAAGATATTCGGAAATCCTAGGCCACTTTTATCGAGACTTCTAATGATTCACCTAAATCCTACTTCTATGGCCGCTATTAATAGGGATATTAAATATTAAGCACCTAATACCGGAACCGTCGAAAACCAGCCTATCCTTACTATTAAACATCTAGACTATATTAGAGAAGTTACGCTCGAAGAAGCTATAGCTGCTATGAATTAGAATAACGCGAATCGAGTTAAAGACTTCTATAGCTCTCTTAAATTAAAATATCGATAAATGAACGAGATTCGCGACTTTATGGTCTAACGAGTCTACGACCTCACTAAAGACCTTCTAAATACCCGTGTAGAGTTTCAAAAATACTCTAGTCTATGCGCTAAAAAGAAAGAGTTTAATAATAGATGAAATCGTCGCGTAGAGATATATAATAAGCTACTCTCTAAATACGGCCGAATAAATAATATAAGTCTCTTCAATTATAAGTATAGAAAGAGAGGCGTTCCTATTCCGCGCGGAGAATTCGTGAAGCTTCCTACTTAGACGTTAGTAGAATTCTTTAATGAATTAATTATTCTATACGGAGGGAATGTGACTACACTCTTAGACTAGTATTAATTCGCTCGGAAACACTCACTTTAATACAACGTAACCTCTCTTCGGCTACTGCAAGTCGCCTTACATAAAATGATAGCCCGTCTAGCCCGAATTCGATAGAATCGACACTATAATACTTCGCCGCATCTAGTTACGGGGAACATTTAGATCGTCCTCGACGACAAAATACCTAACGATAATGGGCGAATCGCTAAGCGCAACCGTCCTAAGTAGTTAGAGATACTTAGTCGGTACGGATTTATAGAAGCGGCTGAGCTGTACTGAGTAGGCGTTCTTCCTATAAACTATGATAATTTAATTATATTCGAAGGAAAACCTAGACTAGTGGTATCACTTACTACGTAAGGTTTAATCACTAAGAACGTTTTAGGCTCGGGAGTTTACCGACCCATTACTCGTTCTAGCACTAGTAATCTCCCTATACCTCGAACTACGAATTTCGCCGGTCTTACCGGTTCTTCTAACACTCCCGTAAGACGTCCGAATACGCGGACTACCCGAGATAGTCGAACTTCTATTCCTACGGCCCCTACTACGCCTACTTCTATTACCCTAATTCCTATATAATTATAGTAAAGCGCCCTTCCGATACGGCCTAGTTTAACGAGTGCAGAACGAAGAAGTTTAATATAGCTCACGAAACCGGGAGAAGAACGCTCTATTCTTAGGAGTCGCGAATAGATAAATTAAATAAGAAATAATTCGATTAATATCTTAGACGTTATAAAGAGACCGCGACTATAGACGGTAATCTCTAGTTTAGGCTTCGTAACTCTAAGTCCCGGCTACAACCTAAGTATAAAGAAGCCGAGAATTTTAGAACTCTTCTACGGAATCGAGATCGAACAATAACTTATAAACTAGGGAATGCGTGTTACTAGTTCTTCCGAAGCCGTCTCATCACTATACTCCCTCGGAAGAGATACGCCCGATAACTTACCGAATTCGATTTCGAATCCTAGAAGCCCTGTCGTGTTCGCGTAGTTAATAATTTAGAAGTATATAAGATAGATAAACTACGGAAGGAATATACCCTTAATTAGCCGTGAAGATATACAACGGTACTACGAATTCAGAGCTAAAAAGATAATTAACGTATTAAGCTTACTTACTAGATATATATCTAAACGATATACATTCGCCTATCTATATATAGCCGAGAAAGGAATCGCCTTACACCTAGAAGAATTAGAAAGAATCGCTGCGCCTTATAAAGATCCTATGAAGAATCTCGAACAATTAATAAAGTAGTAGGAAGAAAGGTTCGGAACGATAAATTACTAGGTTCTACCTAGCCATCCCGACTATAAGGCTATCGATGTCTCGAGTAGTACTCTTCGAAGCGCCCTACTAAATTCTAAATATAACGAATGGGTTAATTAGTCTTTCATCGATACGGGAATTGCAGTAAGCCAGAAAGAATTATATATAAGATGTATCATCATCTTAGGCGCCGCGTTCCTTTTCTAGATCAACTAATATAGAAACGCAAACGCACCGATGGAATTTAAAGCCTAGAAAAACGTCGACGATGGTATAAGACGACTCATTATCTTCAACGACGACTTAATAGATAAAGGGCATCATTAGCTAATCTTCATAGCCGATGGAACAACGTAGTCGTACTCGGTCATTAATTCGACATAAGGTAGATTAGATACGATTAAGATGGCACTCGATTTCTTCGTTCGATGGTTAAAGAATAGCGTTTTCAGTATTTCACCCCGGGAAATACGCCTTAAATCTAATCTTTAGTAGAACACCAGTAGTTATGGGCTCTGGGTGATTAAGAATTCTCTGGCGATCATTAATGCGGAAACTTACGAGACGGCTCGCTTATAAATGGCCTTATCTAATACTTAAGTCGATATCGAGGATCGTTTTACTATCGCCCTGGAGATCTACAAGATAATTATGCGTGAACCGAAGCGCAGTGGAGATTCAGGGACGTTGAAGGGCTCGAGTCCGAAGGAATTAGATGGGAGACAATTAAATAACTTCGCAGAGCGTTTAAAGGACATAAAGAAGAATTGATGTTTCCGAGAAGGATAGGCGAAGATTACAGTTAAATCTTGAGCGAGGCCGTTAAGGAAGCGAGCGATAATGGGAGGGATGTAATGGGAGAAGTTAGAAGTAGTGGATAGCGTTATAATTAGCTGAGGCGCCGACCCTAGACTATGATTCTTCTTATATAGTTCTGAAGGACTATCTTTCATAGAAGACATAAGCAACTAAGTTACCAACAGAGAGGACTTCCCCAGTTGAGCGTGCGCGTTAAGAAGAGGCTATATCCACCGCCGTACGAGTTGATGCCCATGGCTAGTAGCCTCGCCCTAGTTCACTAGCTTCTATAGAGCTTAGTTTATATTAGTAAGGTTATTAATCGAAATATTCCGATATTAAATTTAGAATAAATTAATTTAGTTAGGGTGAATAATAGTATTCATATAGATATATAGTTAAGTAGTGAGTCGAATAATCTTAGACGAGTAGCGTTAATAATTTAGTTAATAAGTAAAGAGATATTAAGTACTCTTATCGATCGATCGCTTAGCCGGGGAATCGATTTAGAACGTAGCTAACGAAGATCGATCACTAAACGACGGAGCGGGCGTATATAGTCGCTTAGAGATCTTAACGATAAGGCTAGATTATCTAGATAAAGTGAGTATCGAGGAGTCTCGAGGACTAGATATTTTCGTATCGCTGCGCGGCGAGGCCGATAAGGTTAGGCTATAGAGAATGCGCTATCGCTAAGAGTTCTATATATCGCTATAGTAGTTAGTGAGCTAGTTAGATCGGTCTCGTAGATTATACGACTAACTAGGAGCGGGCGAGCTAAGAGTAGGCTATATCTCCCTAAGCTACGATAATAGCTACTAAAAGATAGTAGAGAGAGACTATACGTTACTTTAGTTAGGCGCGAGCGGTAGTCGGGGCCCCATAGTACTATTATTAAGGAGTCTACGATTAATTTAGTTATTATTATTAAGGGTAAGTATATTACGTAGCTAGAAGAAGCCGCTCTAGCCTCGAACGTAGCCTCGAGCGATAGTAGTCTAATTTATCGCCTAAGTATACTATAAGTCGAAGAGATTTAGCGCCGTTATCTTAATTAGATCGGCGTTAGTGACGTCCTAGACGATAATAGTATTATTACCCCGGGTATATCGAGCGTATAGCTTAATTTAAGCTTATCGCTATAGATGAAATATATTTATACGACGAAGGAGAGTAAGCGAATCGAAGTTATAATAATTTATCTAGAGCGTCTTAAGAAAGTTAGTGTTAGTCTAGCTAAGCTACTTAGCGAAGATATAAATAAAGTCGTCGTTAGCGTAGTCTAAGAGTCGTCGATATAGCTTCGCGAGGCGATTTCGGCTACGGCGATAGACTTAGGCGCGTTCTCGAAGAGACTAGAACTTCTATAAGAACGTCTATCGCGTATTTCGAATATAGTTCTAGATCTATCGATTATCTTCGATATAAATTTAGAGAATATCGGCTATCTCGTTAAGCTATATATTAGTGTAGATAAGAATAATCTAGATTTAGTTAAGGGTACGTATATAAATATAGATATTAAGCTAATTTAGATAAGTAATTAGAGCCTAAGTATTTATAAAAATACGGTCGTTAATCTAGAGAGTAAAAGTACGCGTAGCTAAGTTCTAAGAGACGAGCTAATTAGCGTTATTCGACTTTATAAGATCGAACCTAAACTAAGATATAGTGATGATCTTTCGAACGCGATTCGGAGGAAGATTATTATAAGAGATAATAATTAGTTTAGCTAAAGAGAGTATAAAGAATCTACGATAAGAAGAATAAAGCTTACTAAGATGAAAGTAACTAGCGTCGTCGTCGACGTTATTAATAAAGAGATTAAAGATAAAGAAGAAAGTAAGTAAGTAAGAGTTTTAAAGAAAGAAATAGAGAAAAATAATAAAGAGAAAGAATAAAGAGAATAAAAGAGAAAAGAAGATTTATATAGTTTTTAATAGAGACTAGAGATAAGACTATTTATTATAAAAGTAATAAAGAATAATCGATATAAGATATATTACTATAGAAGTAATAGAGAGTAATCGATGTAAGATATATTACTATAGAAGTAATAGAGAGTAATCGATGTAAGATATATTATTATAGAAGTAATAGAGAGTAATAGATATAAGATATATTACTATAGAGTAATAGATATAATATATATTAAACTAAGGCGAGACTACTAACTATAAATATTAATTCGTACGACGATAAGTATAGTCTCTTTTTAACGCGTATACTTAACTAGAGAAAGTTCTCTCTATTAGTAACTTAGTTACTTATATATTATATAAAAGATAGTTCCCTAGAACTATATAAAAAGAATTATAGTCTAGGGTCGGCGCCTTAGCTAATTATAACGCTATTTATTACTTTTAACTTCTTTTATTATAATATTACTATAGAAGTAATAAACGAAGATAGATATAAGAGAGATTAATGTAAGAATAAAGAAAGAATAAAGAAAGAATAAAGTGAGAGGCGAGTATAGAATACGTTACTTTACTTATTATATTACGTTTTATTTATTACTTTATCTATTATACGCTATTTTATATTTTACTTTCTCTACTACTCTACTTATTACTTTATTTATTATATTTTATTTTATCTATTATTTTATCGTTATATTCTATTATATACGTAATTTTTATATTACTATATCTATAATTTTATTAGCTACGTTATCTATTACGTACTAATCTACTTTACTATATCGATGCTAAATATTTATAAAGTTTCGGAATTCCCGAGGCGAAGGCTCGTTATCGTCGATTTAAGCTTACTCTCGATCTTAGCTCGAAATCGAATAAAGTGTTTCTCTTAGTCGTTAATTATTTCGACTCTAAGACTTTACTCTTAGAAGATAATAATAAGCCGAACGTAGTTAAATTAAGAAAGAACTATCTTATAAAGCTTTATTATTACGCCGAAAAGATTCTTAGACGAAAACTTAACGACGGTATCGTAAACACCACTTCGCTTCGATATACTATTATCGTTCCGATTATCTAGAGTAACGCTACGATATATCCTTACCACTAGAATAAAATACGATATTCGAATTATTTCGAAATTAGAAGTTATAGTTATTAATACTCTTAATACGATAGATCTATATAATCTCTAAGTAAATAATAGCTTTATTCTTTACGATATAGAAGAGAACTTTATTAATTAATTTCGACTCTAACTCTTCTATATTATATTATTTATCTCTCTATATTTAATAAGACTACGATATAACGCGAGATATTTAGCGATAGCGAGAAGCTATTTCTTTATTCGACTTCTAAATCGTTTCTTTAACTATATCGATTACTTTATCTATTATAGATTATATTATATATTATATAGTATATCGCTTTATCTTCTACTCTATATACTATTTTATTCACTACTTTATATATAGTTTAGTATAGCTACTTTATATACTATCTTATTTATTATATATTACTTCGTACACTATTTTATATATATCTCTATATACTATTTTATATATTATCTACTATTTTCTATATTATTTTATATACTTTACGATATATTCTTTTATATACTCTTCTATACGTAGCTCTATATATTATTCTTTAGTTTATTTTATCGATTAATATCGAGGATTACCGTATAAGTTATTCGATATCTTCTCTAGTAGATATAGCTCGATTCTATCTTCGGATCTCTATATCGTACTTCGCGTATTCATCGTTAACTACGAAGATATCTAAACTTTAAACTTCCGAATATAGTCTAGGAGTTCGGGCGACTCTACGTTCTTATAATACTCTTCTCGCGAGGGTATACGCGCGAAGACGCGGGTCGGCGTCTAATTAAACTATCGCTCTAGTTCGTTTCTAGCGTAGTGTTAAGGATCCCTACTAATCCTAACTAGGTTAGGGTTCTTAGTAATAATTCTAAGATAGCATGAGCTAGTTGGGGAAGACATAAGGTATAAGTAGGGTTCTCTATTACTAAGAACTATATAGTTCAGTAGATAACATGAGTTAGCTACGAAGAGAGTGTAACTATCTAGGGTAGTGAGGGTATATATATAATACTCGCGCTCTATGCGCTCTATGCGCTCTATACGCTTTGTTAATAGAGCCGATAGGGCTAATAGAGCTAATAGAGTATATTACATAATCTAGCCTTATTTCTTCGTGAATTCTTCTAAGTGTTCAACGAGTGTAGTGAGTCGGGCTCGTATAACTCGTAGTCGGTCTTCCGTAAGGCTATATCTAACACTATTCTTTCTTCGATTAGACTCTTATCTTAAGAGTCCGTCTTAGCGATGATATAAAAGCGGAACACTACTCGGCTTAAATTTATTTAAGTCTAAGGATGTCTTCTCTTCTTTCTTTCTTAGGTATTCGTAAGATTTTCCGTTAACGTTCCCTCGAGCGCCGTCTTCTTGCTAAAAAGATAAAACGCCTAGGTCTCTTAACTATGGCTCTTTATTCGAATTATGCTAGGTCGTTCTCCGTCTACTTCCTTCTAAAAGGTAATTCTCGCTGTAGTGAGTGTACTCGGAAAAATATAAAGTATAATGGTTAATATTTCGAGGAGAAGTTTTAGTCTCTAGAAAAGAAGAAGGAGAAATTGGAAAGTCGTTGCCGTGAGGCTCGTGAGGGGATGGCGGAGAGGGCCCGGAGACTGTGCGACCGTATAGCCTAAGTGCGTGCTAAGGCTGCTAAGTTTATGGCCGAGTTAGCTAAGCTAAAGCGTCGGCTAGCTAGCTATTAGCGGTAAGTAGAGAGGTATACTCGCGCTTAGAGTAATATGGTGGTTCGGCAATCCTAGGTGTTAAATGCCCTTAATCGGGAGGAGGGGTATACGCCGGATGAACCTAAGCTATCGATAGCTCGTAAGTTCGCCTTCGACGATGGATAGCTGAATGCTTTACTGGCGTTAGGAACTACTTAGAGTAATTCTTTCTTATTTTTCTTAGAAGTTCCTTCGAAAGGTTAGTCTCCGGTTTCTAGCTATTTTCGCACTCGTCGTATTCTAACTATTTAATTAGATATTAAGGCTGGCCGCGCCTAACGCGTTTTCTAAGGACTTTCTTAATATTATATTCCTCGGGTACTATCTCCTTATTTAGCGGAAGTATTTAGATGATTTTAGCGTTCCGCGGTGCTAGTTTAAGGAGTGCTTTATGAAATACGTTGTGAATCTTTATATTCTTTAGTAGTTTTAGTCGGTATATAACGTCTCTAAGTTTATCTTTAATTCTAAATGATCTAAGTTTTATGTAGTCTAGCTTCGCGCTTAGTCTCTTCGTTTTAATGTTTTTTCGTAAAAGGTAGACGGGGTCTCCCTTCTCTAGAAGCGATCCCTCGATTCGTTTCTTATTTACGTAGCTTACTATCTTTTCTATAAGAAATCGTAGATCTAATTTAAGTTATTCGTGTAGTTCTTTTATAGTTAATACTATACTCTTAGCTCTTAGATTTAGACTTTCGTCTATGACTTCTTTAAGTCGTGGGTGAAACCTATAGTTAGTAAAGAATGGGCTCATTCCTATTACTAACTTATAATTGTTGAAGTAAAATTAAGTAACTAGTAATAGCCTTATCTAGTTTATTTAACTATAGTCTACGTATATCCTTAGATATTATTTTAAAGTTTAGTTCGTTCTTTCTATTTAATCGTCCGTCTAAGGGTGAAACGATGTGAATAGTTTATACTTCGTCATTAGTAACTTTATTAATGTCTTTTAAAATTTAGATGTGAAGAGCTTATCTCTATCTATGATAATCTCTCTTAGTATTCTATAATTAGTAAAGACTGTTCGTAGAAATTTATATACGAATTCTTCTACTGTTGATTTCTTAAGATATAGTCTAAAGTATGAGAACTTCGTTAGTCTATTATATATCATTAGTATACTATCGTAGGTCACTCCCGTAAGAGGTTCTTATAATTTAGGTAGTTTCGTAATGAAGTCGAATGTAATAGATATCTAGGCTTCGTCGGGGACTTATAATGATTTTAGTAGTTCGTAGGGCCTATGTCTCGCGTGCTTCGTCTACGCGTACACTTCGCACTAGTTGATAAATTCTTAGATCTCTTATCTTATGTGCTTCTAAGGGTCGTGGTGTCGGGTAATGAGCTCGATTATCTTATCGGCTCCCGGGTATTCCATTAATGGGTCGTTGTGATAATACTTTATAACTTCTAGGCGTGTAACTTCATTATGCACCCTATCTACGAAGTAATATTCTATTATATTGGTTTTTAGATTAAATCGGTAGTCGTCTCTTTCTAAGACTACTTCTACTACTATAAGCACTGGTTATATATATATAAGATATTCTTCCTCTTATCGTAGTAAAGTTAATAAGGTTAGCTTTATATTCTTTATATAGTCTAGTCGTCGACTAAGAGTATCTACTCGGCCGTTTTCTTTCTCTTTAATATGGTAGATTCTAAAGTTGTGTATAGCGAGTATTTCTATCTATCGCACTTATCTTCTATTAAGTGTTTTGGTCGTATTTTAGTATAAAAGGTTCTTATGATTTGAATAAACCTTCACTAAATATTTAGATTCTTCTAAATATACTCTTTAATGTCTAAATGCTTTCACTATAGCGAGTAATTCTTTATCGTAAATGTCGTAGTGAAGTTCTAGTTCTATTATTTTTCGTGAGAAGTAGGCGACTAATCTAATCTTCTCGTCTTATTCTATCTATGTGAGGACCGTAGCGATCGCGCCATTTAATACATTTATCTCGAGGAGCGTCTATAGATTCGGGTCGAAGATCGTAAGGATCGGGGCCTTAGTAAACGTCTTCTTAAGATTTTTAATCGTCTATCTAATAAGCTCTATTAAAGTAAAGGTCGCGACTCCTTTCTTTGTTAGGTTTATTAGGGGTGTAGTGATTCGCGAGTAATTCCGTATAAACTTTCGATAGAAGTTGGCGAATCCTAGGAACGCTTATAGTTTCTTTAGTGTAGTTAGTTCTAGCTATTCCAATACACTTTTAACCTTATTAGGGTTTATTTTAAGTCCTTCCCGGGTAACTATATATCCTAAGAATTTGACACTATCTTTGTGGAATTCACACTTTTCCAACTTAACCGGTAGTTGGTACTCCTGAAGGGCCTCCAGCACCTTCGTAACGTGCTCCATATATTCCTTATAAGTCTTAGAGTAGATTAATATATTATCTAAGTATACGATATAGAATATATTAAGGTATTTTCTTAATATATTATTAATTAGTGCCTAAAACGTTGCTGGGGCGTTGGTGAGTCTAAATGGCATCACACAATACTCGAATAGTCTATATCGAGTCCTGAAAGCCGTTTTCCATTCCTCGCCTTCTTTTATGCGTATGCGGTAGTACGCGTCTCGAATATCGAGTGCCGTGAAGTACCTGGCGCCTCTTAGTCGGTCTTATAGCTCATCGATTCGTGGTAGCGAGTAGACATTCTTGATGGTGATGTCGTTGAGCTTCCGGTAGTCCACACATAATCGGAGTTTCCCATCTTTCTTTGGAGCGAACAGGATCGGGTATCCTGCTTCTGATTCCGATGATCGAATATAGCCTTTAGCTATGTTTTCTTTAAGATATTCTCGTAGAGCGACTTACTCTTTCTCCGATAGAGAGTAGAGGGGTTTAAATGTAGGTTATTTTCCCTTCTATAAGTGAATCTTATGGTCCTATGGCTTATGTTCCGGTAGTGCATTAGTTCCTACCCTTTTCTCGAACACTAATTTTAAGTGTGCGTATTATAGTGAATATTCCATAGTCGCGTTATTAAAAATCCGTGCTAATCGTACCTAGACCATTTTCTTTACGTGGGTTTATACCGCCCCCATTTCTATTTCTAAGGTTTTATTATCGTGATCGTAGTTATCGAACCGCACCTAGGATTTAGCTCAGTCGATAATAGGATTGTGATATTTTAGTTATAGTATTCTAAGAACTATATCGTATTTTATGTTCATAATATTAAGATTTAGCTTTTCCTAGTGATCATCGATCGTTAGTTGCACTGCTTTCAGCTCGTGCGTAAGTTATGTTATGATTATTTCATCGAATCTAGTAATTAAGTCGGATTCTAGCCTTAGAACTTTTCAGTCTTGTAGCTTCTCTACTACCCTCGTGTGTACGAGGTTCCCTGTACACCCTAAATCTATTAGAATGCTAACTTCTTAGTCTTTAAGTGTTTCTCTAAGGAATATAACCTTAGCGTTAGACCTTATAACCGCATTCACTTCGAGTTTTAACTTTCGCCTTTCTTCTCTAGTTCTAACTAGATATACGTCTTTACTATTAATCTTCTAGCGCTAACGTTTTCTAGGGGTATACTTTCGGTGGTGTAGATACTCCTTATTCTCTCACTAACCTAGTTTTTTAGCTAGTGGAGGTGGTCCATTCTTTCACCTTAAGGTTATGATACGTCGTAGTTATGGTCGTTATAACGTTGGATTAACTCGGTGTAGACTTATTATGCTTTAATAGCCGTTATGCCTAGCTTCTCGGGCTGTAAATAGTCGAGATGCTACTCGTGGAGGTGTGGAATTAATCGGAGTGAATAACTATGAACGCGGTTATAAGGAAATAGTCCGGCGATAAGTACGTTAGGTAAGGTCTTAATATATCGTAGAACTAGAACTTCTCGTTCCCAATATACGCGTATAGTTACCTATACCCCGGCTTCTACTCGATCTATAATCCTTATGTAATTAATTCGTTCGCGAACCTCTTCTTCTAGGAGTCTTACCATTCTAGCGATATCTAAGATATTTCTTTCGGTGAGGAATCGTAAGAAGATCTTCTCTTAGTCTATAGCCTCCCTTACTTCGCGGGTGATCTATTCCGTCTACGCTGCCGTCGCTATAACTCGTTCGGTGGCTTCTCGAATTAGTTACCTAATTTCTTCCTCCGTGAAGGATTCTTTAGGTCCCTATATTTAACTATCCCTAGTGTGATCGGGGTCTGAGTCGTATTTAGAATTAGCTATGTTATATTCGAGTGACGTCGTATCATCGGAAGAAATCTAGGTCAATGGTTGTCCTTGTGAATCTCCTCCTTGGTGCGTGTGTATAAAATCTAGATGTGTGTTGACCTATGGACATTCTTAACTTCGGTATATATAAATTCCAAAGGTTATTTCTATGTCTGCCGGTAATTCGTCTAGTTCGTATATCGTGTGATTATATTCCGTAATTCGACGTAGGTAGTAGGGGTCGGAGCATAGTTTCCTTGTTTAGTACTTAGTTCGAATATAGATCTTATTGGTAGTAATTCCCGTGATAACCGCTTTTCCTTAGTTCATAGAGTCGCCTGGGCGTATATATTCTTCTTTAGCCATATTAGCTTCTAGGGCTGTTTTGACGACTTTCTTCTACTTCGGTTACTTTTCTACGGCAGCGACCTACTTCTTCTTCTATTTATATTTCTTTACGTAGTGTCCTAGCTTTTCGTAGCTATAGTAGATAACCTCTTTCTTTTTCCCGGAAGATTTCTTTAGTTTATTCTTTCTAAGGTTATTTCGTCGTTTTTACACCTAGCTTAGATTCATAGGTTGGGGTTTATAGTACGGTTCGCGTCTTTTTTAGATGTTTATCTATTGGGCCTTCGCAGCTTATATCTTTCTGGGGTTGTGGGGTTCTTATTATCGGTATTCTTTAATATCGTTGTCTTCTTTGATGGCGGTAGCGATCTAGTCTTCTAGGGTGGTCTTTTTAAGGTGTCGTAGTTTCCACTTAATCTTTAGTTTTAGTTCTTCCCTAAAGATCGGAATAGTGATGTTATTCTACTATCCTAGAGCTATATTTAGTGTTCTGAATTTTGTCGCGTATTCTTAAACTAATCCCGTTTATCGGAGGCTCACTATTTTCTTTTGGGCTTTCTTTTTCTTATCCTTTACCCTAAACATTAGCTTCACCGTTTCCTTAAACCCTATGAACGTTTCGAATAGGTTAATAGTTTCGTCTTCCCTGTCGTCTTCTTCGTTTTTCATATAATTCTTAATGAAGGGTCTAAGCTATGCCTTAGCGTCTCCTTCGAAATAGCTTCCCATAAAAAGAATCTTCTATAAGTCGTTCTGGAAGTTAGTGAGGTTCATTAGAATATATATATTTATATGGTGAATAAAGGGTATAAGCTTAGACTTTACGCCGTTGAAGGGCTTAGGTGGGTTACTAATCTTCCCTTTACTAACTGTTAATGGTACGTCTCTTAATGAGCTTGCTACACTTATTCCGTACGCCGGTGGTGGTGCACTAGCCGTAGTTCTTAGGGTGCTTGGTGTTGGTCTTAGTGTACTCGAGGTTATCGACATCGTGTTATCGTTGAGTGATAGTTGTGTAGTACGTTGCGTAAGTTCGTCTATAGGTGGGGCGGGTCGGTTCGGTCCGCTCATAGGGGTTGTCTTCCTTAACGGGGGTGATAGCCAAAGTGTTAAGGATCCCTACTAATTCTAACTGGGTTAGGGTTCTCAGCAACAATCCTAAGATAGTATAAGCTAGTTGGGGAAGACATAAGATATAAGCAGGGTTCTCTATTACTAAGAACTATATAGTTTAGTAGATAATATAAGTTAACTACGAAGAGAGTATAACTATCTAGGGTAGTGAGGGTGTATATATAATACTCGCGCTCTGTGCGCTCTATGCGCTCTATGCGCTCTGTTGATAGAGTCGATAGGGTTAATAGAGTTAATAGGGTATATCACATAACCTAGCCTTATTCCTTCGTAGATTCTTCTAAGTGTCCAACGAGTGTAGTGAGTCGGGCTCGTGTGACTCGTAGTCGGTCTTCCGTAAGGCTATGTCTAATACGTAGCTTAATCTTTTTAGTTATCTTTAGTACGCCGAGAACGATCTATAGAGCGATCGTTCCGCTATAGAAAGTATTACGATCGAACGAACTAAAGTATTTAAGTTCTATTCTCTAGAGAACGCTTTATCTATTAGTATAGTCTATCTATTATCTTCTAAACGAGATCTAATAATCTAGAAGATAATGAGAGGCGAAGATACGATATATCTAAATACTTCTCGTAAAGTTAAGGCGAAGAATTCTATTTCTTAAGAAACGCTTTTAATTTAATTACGTAGATAGACTTTAAGTATAAGAGAATAAGAGTCTTTATCTATAATAAGAGCGCGGAAGTAAATAATATCGATAGATTTAAGAGCGATATACTATCTCTAGTACGATTTTATTCTCTTATATCGTCTCGACGCTCTCGCGCGCGTTCGACCGCTTTAAACTTATCTTATTAAGTTTAAATATTCTTTTAAAGAGTATCTAAGTTAATATTATTAAAATCTCTACTTTCACTAGGAATTTCTATAATAATCTATTCGTTATTTTATTTTATGACTTATCGATTATCGTCTTTATGTTAAAAAAGTTCTTCGTATCGAATTAACTTATTCGCGACTACTTAACTCTTAATCTATTTATAGTAAATCAATACTTATATTCGCTATCTAGTCTTATTATATTATTAGAATATTACGCGATTTAAATACGATATTAGTTAGTTCGTTATTACGAAGAGTTCTCTTAGCTTAAGTCGTTACTAAATCGTTCACTAATGCTCTAAAGACTATCTTAGAAGTCGAATAATTCGTTAATAAAGTATTTAGTATTCTTTATCGTTCTAATATCGTCGTTTAAGTTTATCGTTAAACTTCTATAAGAAATTCACTAACTCATCTAGATCTTTAATTTTTTATTTATTATCGTATATAATATAAATAACGTCTTCGCCTAGTTACGAATGAGAGAGAGCGTCGGAGATTCTCTATATCTTATCGTAATATAATAGAATCTCTCCGCGTAGCGTAGCGTCTTAGTACTCGGCCTTAATTCGTAAGTGAATCGAAGTAAAAACGTCGCGCCGAAAGCGACGAAGATAAATCTATAGTAAGTACTTTAGAAGAAAGTATTAAATAAAGCGATATCTTCCGTATTCCTAGATTTAGTGACTAATTCTCTCTACACGAAGAAAGTTCTCGTAGATATTCTTAATATTTCGCTACTGAGTACGGTACGTCGCCGCTATAGCGACGTTATCGAAAAGAATATATTCGATAATAAATAACTAAAACGTAAAATATATCTAGTTAATCTTATCTAAAAATTATTCGTAGTTATAGCGTTAGAGCGTTCGGAAGAATTTAAGACCCTCGTAGCGCCGTTCTCCCGGTCGCTCTTTCGAATTTCACTAAAGAGCGAACTCATCGTAAAGAAGATAACTTTCGTAGTCGTATTTTACTAAACGTAGAAAATAAATTATTATTTTAGAATACTCTTACGATATAAAGTTAGGAGAAGATAAGCTAAATATATATTTAAACGCTGTCGTAAACTTATTAATATTATACTAAATAAATCGAAGAAAAGTGAAAGTGAGAATTCGCTAGAAAGAAGAAGAAGAGAAGTCATTCGTAACCGGAATCTTCTATTGCTATATAGCTCGGAGTCGATCGTAAATACGATAAGTAAGAGCTAATGTAATACGGTGCTCTTTACGAATACTAAATAATCGTCTCATAGATTATATAAGAGCCTCGTAATATCGCGCTTTACTACTTCGATAGAAATGTAATAGGGTCTCGGAACGATGAGTCTCGGCTCCTTTAGTATATTACTAGCTACGCCGTAAGCGCGAATTTAGCGTAAGACTTTTAATAAAGAGATCTTAAAAGGGAAACGTCTTAGTCGCATCGTAGAGTTCTTTTTACTTATTGTAGTATTAACTATAAATAAGATCTTACTATCGACTTAAGGCATTAATCGTCGTCATCACGATTATACTCACCGTATTACGGAGAAGAACGGTATAGTATCGATTCCGTAAGAAAGAGCGGATAAAAGAGCCGTATAGTACTTACTAATATTACGAGTCGTAATAATAGAGACGCTAAAAATAGATCTTCGGTACGACCTTCCTCACCTCTTAGTTAAGTAGGAAGCTAGATAGCGAATAGAATTTCTTACTTTAGTTAATCTAAACTCGCTTATCGACTAAGAATCGTCGATCGAAGACTAATTTCTAAGAAGTGAAGAAGATATTCTAGACGATAATAAGTATCGATTTAAACGTTTATTCTTTTAAGTTTTTAGCGTTAAAGAAGAGTTATAAACTACGGAAATCTTTAAGTCCTAGAGCTATATTACGTTAAACGATTTCGTTTTAAATAGCTTCGAGATAGTTAACTTATAGAAAGTACTAAAGAAGCTATTAACGTTCTCTACTATTAAGTCGAGCGCGAGTCTCCGTATATAGAGCGAGACTATTAAGTTTAGTAAGACGAGAGATAACGAAATAACTCTAGATAAGAGTAGAAGAGATTTATTTATAAATCGCGAATAAGATTATCTAATCGATTTAGCGAGTTATATTATTCTAGCTAAGATAGTTATTAGATTTAGATAGCGTATATAAATAGAAAGAGAAGAAGACTAGAAGCTAAATATCTTTAAAATAATCGACGTAACTAAATTTATAATGAATTACTTCGTATAGCTATACTTTACGTACACTATACTAAGTTAGAACTAAAAGAGAAAGATAGAGATCGACTTATAGATTAGTGATAATATAGAGACTAAGAGTAAACTTAATACTATATTTTATAAAGACTAGGCTAGTGAGAAATTCTATAATACTATTAAAATTAAAGATTATTACTAGATTAAAATAAGATTCTAGAGACTCGAATATAGAGAGATAGATATAAATTTTTTTATCTAACGTCTTCGAATAAGTTTCTAGAAATTACGTCTTCTAATCTCGGGCTTCTTAATAATCGAATATTATATTAGACGAAGAAAATATTATATAACTAAGTATATTAGATATAGTGACGAGAAATTTATTAACCGCGTTTAAAGATATATAATAAGTAGATCTATAGGGATATTATTAAGTCGTTTCGAGATACTTATCATTACTATATTCATAGAAATATAGAAGCTCCTCGATAATTCGTTATGTAATATCGATCTCTTTCTCGTTATTCTCGTTCGTATCTTAATTATTTCTATCTTCACTATTTATTTCTTAATCGTCTCTATCTTAGTTATCTTCGTTCTAGTTATTCTCGTTCGCGATCTAATTAATATCTTAAATATCGATATATTTAAAGGCTACTAAATCTCGTATCTTTACTTCTAGTATTATATTATTTTTACGTAAATTCGGTGACTCGTTTCGAGAATAACTCTCGTTAGATTTATTTAATTTAGTTTATATAGATTAATTTAAGAGTAACGGCGCTCTCGAGGAAGACGGCTAGAAGAGTTAGCGTAAAGAAATTTTTAAAGATCTAAGAGACTAAGAAACTTAAGATAATAGATAGAACGAAGAGAGAGAGTCGATATAAGATAACGAAGATCGAGAGAATAACGGAGATCTATTATTAAACGAGCGAAAAATATAAAGGTTTTCGAGGGGTGAGAGTAGGGCGTCATCGTAATAATTAAGAGTATCGTTCGATTCGAAGAGAGAATTCTAGATCGATTAGTTAATAAGTTAAGACTATTAACGAAGCTAATATACTAAGAGAATAATCTAGAGAGAAAGAAGATATATTAGTCGTTCTCTAAGATGGAGAGTAATTTAAGGAAATATAAAAATAGCTTATTATCTTCTAGTTAGCGTCGGTCGATATAGATAGATCTTCTACTTAAATGCTCTATCGAGAGTCGATTAATCGCGATAGTCCTTCGACTTTAGCTTATATTAGAATACTATGAGAGTCGTAAATAATCTAAAGTTCGGTTTCTCTCGGAAGCGAAGGGTCGTCTTATTCTGTACGTTTTTTCTCGCGCTAACGTTAGGTTTTTACTACACGGCTAGCTCGAAGTGCCTCGTTATCCCGGTACTTATGAGGTCGGTTACCTTTATTCTTCGCTATACTGCTCGCTATACTTCGGGAAATATAAGATTAAATATATAGCGTAAATAGAAGAAAGGCGGTGACTAAAATCTCGAAGAGATCTAGTGTTAATCGTAATAAGACTTTTCCTAATTAAGATTTTAGTTATAATGCTTAGTAGAAATATAAACTAACTACGAAATACGGCCTACTTTACCGCTCGCTAACGATATTACACTATAAAAATATTAATATCTAACGATTAAGAGCTAATTATAGATCTCTAAGTCGTCTATCTTTTAAGTTTTATCTAATAGACTATTGGAATAATGAAGTAATTCTTAACCGTAACTAAGGCCTAATCTAAAGGCTTATTATAGATTAATAGTAGTAAGTATAAAATAATAATATCTAGATAAATAAGATTACTAAACGAAGTTTAGATTATTATCTATCTATTATATATTATATTAATAAGAGGCGTAGAAGAAAATAATAATCGATACGTAGTGTATATTACGACTACTTTAGATTATATCTAAACTACGCTAGATATCTAGATACGTACGGATATATACGATATTATATTTATCTAAGCTCTCTTAAAGCTAGAGAGTCTTCGTATACATTAAGTAATAACGGTGCTCCGCTAACATCGATAGCTCTAATGAAGTTTAGGGTCTATAGTCTTAATAGAATATAGATACCTAGAGTATATGAAAGCTATAGATTAAACTCTATAAAGAGCGGAAGATATGGAATGAAAAGGATAGAGAGACGCTAGAGATAGCTAGGCTAATCGGTAAGAGCCCTGGGAGCCCATGGGTTAGTACGCGGCGCGCTGAAGTAGCCCAGCGGTCTCATGAGTTATATAAGACGTAGACTTACCTTGATAGTCTAGGGCGGCCCAGGGCTCTCAGGGTCGCGCGGGAAATTTTGCTAATGTATAACGAGAGTAATAGCTAAAGTATTAAGATTTCTACTAAATTTTAATTAGATTAGAGTTCTTAGTAATAATTCTTAAATAGTATAAACTAAATATAAATTACGTAAGATATAAATAGTCGACGTTTATAAGAACTAAATAGTATAATAGTTAATATAAGTTAACTACGAAGAGAGTGTAAGCTATCTATGAATAGTGAGGGTATATATATAATGTATATACTCTATGCGCTCTATGCGCTCTATACGCTCTATCGTAGAGCTAATAAAGTTAATAGAGTTAATAGGGCATCTTACGTTATCTAGTCTTATCTTACCGTAAATCTTTCTACGTATTCAATGAATGTAGCGAGCCGTGCTCGTACGACTCGTAATCGTCCGTCTCTAAGGCTATATCTAACACTTCCATACTTTAAGTCTTAGTGAGGACGCATAGTTAAGGAATATCTTATACTTAGCACTCTTAGCTTAATTATTCTACTCTGCCTATTTCATAAGGCTATTCCTAGCACTGGCTCAATACCCTCCCTACTACCCCGATGCCAGCACATTAAAGCTACCCTGCCTCATTACAATACCACTGCTGAAACGGTTTCCGCGCCCCACTCTCCTATCGGCTAGGATTAGATAAGCTGGAACAAAACCTTAGCACTCTTCTACTATATTGCGGGGCAGTTAAGAGGTCATTCCACTTCCCCACATTCCAGACGTGAACTAACATCGACTCTCTGGAGTCTCGCTAAAAGCTCTGTCCTGCCTTCTTTACGCAATCTCTGCGGAATCCTTAAGCTCGTGGGCCGAAGTGTCGCTGGCACCAGCGATACAAAACCCTCTAGAAGATGGCCGACAATGAACTGCCAAAAACGATGAGAGCCTATGTGCTAGAGCAATACAACACACCATATCAACTCCGCGAGCTTCCAGTGCCAACCATCGAGAATCCAAACGATATTCTGATTAGAGTAGACGCGGCTTCATATTGCCACACCGATGCGGTCCTCGCCTCGGGGAAAATGCGTCCGCCTCCACTGCCACATATAGGCTGCCACGAGTTTGCTGGAACTGTTGTCCGCCTCGCCACCGAGCCATCAGCGCATGGCTTGAAGGTGGGCGACCGCGTGGCTGTCCCAGGTCGTGGAAACCATGTTTGCGGAAGGTGCCTCGAGTGCCAGAATCCTTCAGGCCCTATGCCGGATGAGCCTGGGTATTCTGTTTACTGCCCAAATGCTGGGGGTGGCCTCGGCGTAGGTAGTAAACCTGGGGGATTCCGAGAGTACGCCATTGTTGATTCGAGACAAGTAGCCATCATCCCAGCCGGTATGACAGCAGTGGAAGCAGCACCACTGATGTGTGCGGGGCTCACCATCTTTGCAGCTCTCAGGAAATGCGAGCTCAAGCCTGGACAACGAATAGGAATCATGGGATGTGGGGGAGGACTGGGGCACTTGGGTCTGCAATTTGCCACGAAAATGGGGCTGAAGACGACCGGCGTCGACGTAGCATTGCAGGCGCTTGCACTCGCAAGGAGCTTAGAGACGGGAGCCGCGATCATCGATGCTTCATTAAGGAGTCCGGAAGAAGTTAAGCAGGAAATGGGCAAAGAAGATGGAAGGGAGCATCCGTCAGAAATGGGCCTGGACGCTGTGATTGTCTTGCCTGAGAGCCAAAAATCATTTGACTATGGAATGCAGCTACTCAAGAATGGCGGTCTCTTGGTGTTGGTCTCTTTTCCGCCAGGGGGTTTCCACATCTCAGCAGATGATATCGTCTTTCGTCGCACTCGCGTGGTTGGCAGTTTGATCGGCTCCAACAGAGCTATGAGAGAGATGTTTGAGTTCTGTGTCAAGAACGACGTCAAAGCAAAGACGAGAACCTATCCCTTCTCGAAGCTTAATCAGTTGGTGGAGGACTATCATTCTGGATTTAGTGGCAAGCTAGTCCTGGACATGAACATAGAAGAATGAATCTTTCGCCCGAGATGGAGAGAAATCACCGTCACAAGTCATTTCCAAGAGCGTGGCCCCGGGTTTGTTTCGAAGAGATCACTTTCATTGTATGGAAAGTTAGGAGCCTAGGCTATGCTCAGCTTAGGGATCGAGATTCAACTGTCGTCAATGAAAGGCATGTGAATGGTGCAAAATTTAATTTGGTGCAAAATTTAATTTGGTGCAAAATTCAGTAGCCGCCCTAGCACAATTAACTGTTAATGACGAAAAAATATACTGCAGGAATATGAGTTACTTGGCACTAAAATATCAATATCTACACTGCGCCGGCATTGGAATGAAGTGTCAACAGCTTGAGGAAGGACTTCCCGGTGAGGCAGCCACATACTCGGACGCAGGAGCTAGTATAAAGAATTCTAAACTTAATGGAGGAATGACCTATCAGAGTTAGGGGAAAGACTTGCCTTTACTGATTCTATTTACTATATTCTAGATCTCAGTACACTTCTAGCGCTATAGTTAGTCTAAAAGAGATGACAGTTCTGCTTTAATGACATAGCATTAGCCATTAAAGTTCTGAACTCCTCCTAAGGTGATTCCTTCGGAGTTATCTACGGCCTTCGAAGAGCTCCTTATCTTAATCGAGTGTAGATTTGTTTGCTGTCGAAATGGAGTCTAGGTAGCCTTTAGCGCAAAATACTGACGGATATCCGGTAAATTGTTAGGTTTATGCAGCCGATGAAGACATTGTTTATATAGTTTCTTGCTGAGTCTATATTAAACTGGCCAAGTGAATGTCGATGTGTAGTTCTAGAATCTATAGCACCTGCATGCAAGAATACATAGTTGTCTACTTAAGGGTGGCCTCTTACTCCGATTTCCTTGGAACTATGGGCAGGAAAGAGAGTCTCTACCATTTGAACCTCTTTATCTCGTAGTTATATGACAGAGAATGACTTCTCAGCAAATCTGCCACTGCCGCTTAGTGATTTATCAAGACCTTCTATTCCCGGACATCCATGATTTAGCATTTGACGTGCAGCCATCGCACTCCACTATCTTTTTCTTCGTTTAGTAGGGTAACAGATAGTCGAAATGTCGATCTGGGGACAAAGAAACTTTGATTAAAACTCAACGGCGTCATGAGGAGTAGTCGTCTAGCAAGCGTTAGTGCAGCTTAAGTGGATGGAAAATCTGGGGAGAGGATCTTTGATTGCAGTCTCTTCCCCGCGAACTGCGGGTTAGAGTTGAAGCGGGTGCGTCAGGCTGGAAACTGCGGCTTTGAACTGTTGGCGAGGGTCAATATAGCCGACGTTCGAGAGTCAATCAAAGCCGGTAGCCCGTAGATCGGCAGAGACGGCCTCCAAAACGGGGACCGAGCATAAATATCCAGGTTAGGAAGTCATGGGCACCCCAGGAAGGCTCCATTGGATTTCCCCAGTAGGGGACCCCACAGACCCCAACTATTGGCGGCCTAATCATAGGTGATTGCGCATTGCATGAAAAAAGGGACTTGATCCTGTGGTTTCGTGTATATTGCTGCGGAATTAAGAGCGAGAGGATTGCATGAAAGGAGCGCGGACGCGTGGGCAATGACTGCTAGGAGCACAACAGCCACTTTTGCACAATGCCGTCAGCCTGCGTGACGGCTATGCCGCCTACCCGTCGGAGCAGGCTTTGGCGGGCAGAACGAGCTGCTATAGAGGTTAAGATCGTCATCCTGGCGCACAAAGGGTCAAGAAAGCTTAATTGCAATTGGCAGAGGACCCAAGATTGTCAAGACTGGACAACGTCAATTGGCTACCAACGCCAAGGGTTCTTGTGCAGACGATCGACATCCTCGCATCTCAGACTTCAACGCGTTGTAACGCTGATCCGGAGCAGACCCGGTGGATCAACTGTATTTTTCCCTGTTGTTCAGACCATGTGAGTGATCCAACCAACAAGAGATACCATGCCACAGGTCTCTTGGCCCAGGGGCCCGCCCAAGTGCTTCCACTGTACACGGTTTTGGTAACATTTGATGGATACACGGCTGCTGATTGTGGGTCATAATGTACATCTTTACTCCTTCACGAAAGACACTGCGCCTGTTAGTCAACCAGCTCGCGAGGTATCTCCAGCTGGGTTCGTCGCTCTCACGCGTGGGAACCCCCGTGGAGTTTGGGATCGATGATTGTCTGCCCCCGCTTGAACATATGGGCTGGCAGCCATATTGATAAACCCCAGCAAGCCCAGTGGTCCCCTCTCTCTCTTCTTCAATCGGCCCTGCAAGCTTCTCTGCCACAGTATATATTTCAAGATGGCATCTCAAGATCCGCAAATAGCGCACAGTCCTGCCAAAAGGTAGACGTTCAACTTCCCAGCCTTGCGAAGCACTGCCGCTGACTTGACTAGCGCTGATGACGAGAAGTATATCGGTGAAAAGCAAGAGACCGCCTACATCGACTTGGAGAACAGCGCCACGGCAAAGTATGCCAAATACCCAGCACTGCGCCCTTATGACTGATAGATGACAGGATTAAAAATCCCTTGGCTCACCTATCCAACGAGGAAGTCATCAAAGATGTCGAAGAGTTCGCCAAGGAGAACGACTTTGTAGACATGACGGACTTACTCGTGAAGGGTGCTCTCGTCGCCAAGGATCCTCCGGCCTTTGAGAGCGTGCCGGGCCTCAGTGAACCCGAGAAAGAAGCCATTCGAAACGAGGTCTTACACAAATGGCGCCAGCCAAAGTCACTCTATTTCACAATCATCCTTTGCTCGATTGGTGCAGCTGTACAGGGTTGGGATCAGACTGGCTCCAACGGTGCAAACCTCTCCTTCCCAGATGCCTTAGGCATTCCAATTAGCGACCAGTTGACCAATGGACAACCGAATCCTAACGCTGCCCGCAATCAATGGTATCAAGGACTGATAAATGCCGGTCCATATATTGCCTCGGCGTTCATGTGAGTATCCTGGTGCTAATGGGGACACCACAATACTAACTACCCTTAAGTGGTTGTTGGTGCTCTGATCCACTAAACAACTTCTTTGGTCGACGAGGAGCCATTTTTGTGTCCGCGGTCTTCTGTTTCTTGAGCCCGATTGGTTCTGCCGTTGCTCAAAGTAGGTACACAGTCGGCATCGACATGGACAGCTTTCTTACCTCGTCCAGAGTGGGATCAACTTCTCGTCACTCGACTTCTGCTCGGGATTGGTATGGGCTGCAAAGGCTCGACGGTTCCAATCTTCAGCGCCGAGAACGCTCCTGCATCAGTCCGAGGAGGTCTAGTCATGAGTTGGCAGATGTGGACTGCTTTCGGTATATTTTTGGGCACCTGCGCCAATCTTGCCGTGAAGGACACTGGCTCGATCTCGTGGCGCCTTCAGTTTGGCTCTGCCCTGCTTCCTGCCCTGCCTCTTCTGATCGGAGTCTACTTCTGTCCAGGTACGTCATTTCGGCTTTTTAGGTCAGGCCACACGATTGACAATGCTCAGAATCTCCTCGTTGGTACATCAAGAAAGGGAAATACCGCAATGCCTTCAGGTCACTCGAGCGTCTTCGAAACACCAAACTTCAGGCTGCACGTGATCTGTACTACATCTTTGCTCAACTCCGCATGGAAGCCAGCTTGGTCAAGAAGCAGACTAACTATGTTACTCGGTTCATGCAACTTTTCACGATTCCACGAGTTCGTCGCGCCACTCTTGCATCCTTCACTGTCATGATTGCTCAACAGATGTGCGGAAGTAAGTAGATGGGGTATCCATTGTATCCAAGCGGAAAGCTGATTCATACAGTCAACATCATTGCCTTTTATAGCTCCACCGTATTTTCGGAAGCTGGAGCCTCAGTCACGGATTCACTGTTGGCGTCCTGGGGCTTCGGATTGGTGAACTTTGTATTCGCGTGGCCCGCCATTTGGACCATCGATACGTTTGGCCGCCGATCTCTCCTGCTGTTCACCTTTCCTCAGATGGCATGGACATTGCTAGCTGCCGGCCTTTGCTATTTAATTCCTTCCTCAAGCTCAGCACATCTGGGTCTGGTGGCTCTCTTTATCTATTTGGTATGTCGGCAAGTCTTCCCTGCATGAAGGTGACCTACTAACAACGCAACAGTTTGCGGCCTTCTACTCGCCAGGAGAGGGGCCTGTGCCATTCACATATTCCGCCGAAGTCTTCCCTCTTTCTCACCGTGAGGTCGGTATGGCTTGGGCAGTGGCGACCTGCTTGTTCTGGGCTGCCGTGCTCTCAATCACTTTCCCCCGAATGCTTTCGGCGATGAGCCCAACGGGTGCGTTCGGGTTCTACGCAGGCCTGAATATCTGCGCGCTTGTTATGATCTTCTTATTCTTGCCCGAGACCAAGCAACGGACCTTGGTGAACCTCCCTGCGCTTTGTGTATTACGAGAATGGTGCTGACTGGTCACGACAGGAGGAGCTTGACTATATTTTTGCCATTCCAACCCGTACTTTTATGAAGCATCAAGTTGGTACCGTCCTGCCATGGTGGATCAAGACGACGATCTTCCGCCGCAAGATTGGCCCTTGCCCTGCGCTGTGGTCGTTCGATGGCCATGTGGATAACGATAAAGAGTTCGTCGAGACTATTCGCAGACAAAGCGAGGCCGTTCACGGTGGTCGCCGCCGCAGCAGCATTGCGGGCAGGATTGCCAACAGATTCTAAACTTGTTCGCTGGTGGGCAGCTAACCTTGCCGAAGAGCACAGAGGCAAATTTGAACCACGAGGGGATATGAACAACCTGGATCATGCTCGAGGCGGACGGAATTCACAATAACCTAAGTGGAGAACCGTGTTTTGTTACAGAAACAAATTGGCACTAGGGATGAATATATAAGTTATGTAGAGAAACATCCAATAAATAATGAAGATGATAATAGGACCAAGTAGGGATGAAGATCTGTCTCGATAAACCCACTGGAAATTGCTCTTGCGTGAACCAGCAGGTAGGATGCAGCGCTGTGAGGTACCGTTGCGAAAAAGATCCGGCCAGACAGGTGGAACTTTGTTCCTGCTTCTCTGGTCGCTGCGGTCCGAAATGTATCCAAGAGCAGGTCGACTTTGCGACTATAGTCTGAGATTTTGATATTTGTCGTGAAGCTATCCTATTAGAAATGAAACACCGGATTCATCCACTTCTTGTGTGGATGCAGATTGGACTGCGCGACGGAAGGCGAGGATCGGAAGCCCGTGCAAGAATTAGACATTTCAGAGTCGTGAGAGAAGCTTTGCGATATGGAATGCGGTACAAGTTTACAGAATGGAGCAACTTTGCTGTTCGCTGCGCAAAAGGCAACTATTGAGATATATTCCGGATGGACCCGCGACTTTGAACATAAGTCAAAAAAAAATAGCTTGCGGTCTGACGGGAAAAAACGCTTCTGTCTCGGTAGAAGAGTGCATAACCCGTAAAAGTGTTCAGTAATAACTAAGGATACCTCTCATTGTGGGAGGCAAATAGAGAAAATACATCTTGAAAGACCGTGCGACTTTTTCCATGTCCCTCGCTGGTCTCCTGATAACTACGTCATGGTCGCGTTTTATCCCTGAGCGATGTATCCGCCAACATCCAGCCAGCCTTCTCAATTAATGGGTACAAATGGCAATGCTTTGCCAGGCCGCTTGATGTGCGCCCTCGCACACAGCTGCGTCTTGCTCCACGATTCGTCAAGAAAGAGATAGCACGAGGCTACACTAAAATAAAAATATCCGAAATGGCTGAAAAATTGCAACAAACAGCCCAAAACATTGTTGACGACATCAAATCTGGCCTCCATGGCATCCATGGAGCAGGTGATGCTCTCCGTGGCGGCGCAATGGAAGCGCTTGATAGTGTCTTCAACAAACATCAGGGCGAGGAAAGAAATCGGGAAATCACCGAGCGCGGTCTAGCAGAGATGAGAGGGACCGAAAACCGATTCGAAGAAAGATACCATCAACATGAGGCGCATCATGCGGGAGCCGAGCACGGCGTCGGACACGATCACCACGGGCACGACGGCCATGGAGAAGGGAGTCATTTCGCAGACGCTCATGCAAGGGATGCGGCAGCTGAAGATCATTATAAAGCTACAGGAATTGTGTCCGAGAAAGGCGACAGCATGAGCGCAGCCCGGGCAGCGATGGAAGAAAAGTATTGAGCCGAGCGGAGTCCCCTAGCCCTGCACTCAATATGTCTGCCAGAAAGGGCTCATCAGCGGCAATCTGCATCTGTGATAGCATCCTTCATCCCCATGCGATCCCAATGATGGTCCGTTGGCCCTTAGTCAGAATTCCGAAATCCCATCTTTCACGACGATCCTCCCAACGTCAGCATCCCTGGCCCCCTCTACAACACTCCTGATGAATTGTCCACCAATACTCGGGTGCTTCGCTCCCATCTCTTTTGCCAAATGCCGTGCATTGCCTAAGTCTGTTTCCAAGAATCCAGGTCCGACAGCCCAAACCCTGACCCCATCAGCTTTCAACTTGTGATTCCAATCCACCATCAACATATTAAGCGCCGTCTTGCTACATCGATACCCGATCGTCTCAAACTCGATCTTCTTGGGCCACCCGGCTGGTTGGGGGGGCGTGGGAAAATAGGATCTGCTCGCTTGCGTGACATTAGAGAGACCTGTGACAAAGATCAAACGAGGGTCGGTAGATTTGAGCAAGAGTGGCATAAATTTCCAGGTAAAGACATTTGTGCCTGCAACATTGACATTGTATGCTCTCAGGAAGCACTCGCGGAGAGAGATCTCCCCGGCTACAAATGCGAGATCAAACGTTGCTCCTAGGAGTGGTGCGGTCAGCTCGCGTTGGATGTTACGTGAAACGGGGAATGATAATACCTGCATTGTTGATCAGTGCATCGATATGTCCCGGACTGGCCTTGACCTGATTGAATGCCTTTTCAATCGACGCGTCACTGGTAAGATCGACTTGGAGCGCTTCAATCGTGTTGGCAGACTCGGAGCATTCTTCGAGGAGCTTCTGAATTGCACCCTCAGCTTTCTCGAGGGAGCGACTGCCCATGAGGACATGATACGGCTGATTGGACTGAAGAAGTGCCTTGACTGTCTCATAGCCGATGCCGTTGTTGCCACCTTTCTCGCCCTTAGCCAGTGATGGAGAAACAACACCTGGGCAGCAAACAATAATTCTGACCTGTGACAAGAGCAATCCTTCGAGCTGCCATCGTTGGTGTCGTATAATGTTCTCTGAAGGGCCTTCACGAGTCTTCAGTCGATTACGAAAGCACTTAGTTTCATCGAATTGTCTCCTTGGGTTTCAGATGTTTTTCGGCCTCGATTTGAGTATGACAAGTTCTTATACATTATTACTTCCTGGATTTAAGGCGGAATGGAGTTGACTTCATCCGTGGACGTTTTAAATAGAAGGCATCTTGCGAGTGTGGAGTCTTTCCCCTATCCTAGAGTATTTCATTGGCTATTTCTCATCGAACAACTAGAACCTAGTCCTTCTCAGGGCAAACTCGGCGAGATCTGGGAATCCTTCCGGAGATAATACGACTACCGTCTATATCGCCCCCTCCGCAGCTTGCTTCTTAGATGACTTCACTGCCCAGTTGCCATGAGTTTACCTCCGCTAGTGCAAATTATTCACAGAGCGAAAATTTTGTGTTTAGTGCACTTGGTGCCTTGTGTGAGGAGCTCAGCAATTCACGACTAGATCAGATCTACCGAGCAAGTTTCATCTGAAGGGATCCAGAGATTGCCACACAGACATTTTCGAGACGCCGAAGCCAATATGAGATTCCACGATATTATGCTCTTCGATAGCGCCACGATATGAAGGTCTCATCAGCAATCGGAAGCTCTTTACTTTGACGCAAAGTCGACCACTTCATCGGGTATGAGGAAATCCTCAGTCGTTGAACTGTGAAAGTTAATGTCGGGGCCTTCACTGCTTAATGTACCTGTGACTACCTCTTTCGAGAACTTCAACTTCGTCTCCGGTATGTATACGAAAATGTCCTTTTCCACTCTCGCTGCAACATCGCGAACTGATGCAAAGTTCAAGAGATGTACCGGATACACGCCAGCAAACCGCTACGGGCTGGTAGCCAAGCTGTTCTTTTCTGGCGCACAACGAAATACCTCTCGCTATGCGTTTGGATCGACTCTGAAGAGTGTCAGGATCTGAGGCCCCACCGAATAATCAAAAATCAGCGGGCAGACGAACGCCATAATCCACCCACCTTGGATTGTCTCCAAATCATGACGTTTTCGATAGGATACCTATGATTTTTTGCAGGAACGAGCGGGACTCGAAATGACTTTTCCAGCGACATGAATCCAAGCCCTAAGAAAAGCCGGAAACTCGAAGCCTAAGGCTCGACAGATGTGTTACTACTATCCAGCCTCGATCGTGGCTCAGTGTCTTGGCAGTCGGACTCGGAAGCCAAATTTCCGGCTTGGCAAGAGCCAGTCTCTCCCAGCCAGGTTGCCTTAATAATAATGTTCTGAAAGTCCATTTCAGGCTCTTTCCAGCTTGCGAAGCGTCTGAGCGAGTTTGAGGCGGAAGTAGTTCTGCGAATGCAAACTTTTGGTCTGTTCGTCACTAATTTTGGATGGTCCGCGTAAAACCACCTGCTGGCAGCATTGATGCGACAGTCGCATTCTCCAAGCATCTTGCAGGCAAATTAGTGTGAATGCGACCAAGAGTGGCGGAATAATGACCCCAACTTGGTCCATACCAGATGTTGGCGAAAGGGCAAGTTTGATGAGCTCAAGGCTCAAAAATGATGTAGGATGGGCATTGATAACTACACAGTTCTGGGTAAAACCGTTGCGAGCAGCCAAGAATGCTTGAAAGCCCAAGCGCTTTGAAGCCTTCTGTTATACAATGAGCGGCATAGACTTAGGAATGGAGCTGCATCGAATTCTATCGGGTACCTACGAAGATCCCTGGGGAAGTCTTCGGAGGTGCGCAAGTCAGATAGTGAGTCAGGAGAAGTCGACAAACCCTTGGTCAAGTGCTGGTGGCGTTTGTTGTCTGACAAGTCATTTGAATCCCCACCTGCCTCGCCGTCTCCCCGTCTCGATGTCCACAACTCTTGGCCACTTCAGTTAAAATCGGCCCTGTAAAGGCGTGGCGGCTTAGAGCATTTGGGACAATAGAAATGGCTGCCGTGACTGACTCGTGATCATTTAATTCTTTATCCAGCAGCTGAACTTCGCCATGACCTTGTCAGCTAGCCCAGAAAGCATTCGACAGACTCATCCTTCAGCAAGGGGCTTCAACATGTCCACGGAGCTTACAACTAAGACCAAGAATGGAGGACGGAGAAGCAGATATCCACAATTTCTCGACCTCACCCTCTCAGCATCGGCTACCGACCGTCTCCGCCATTGAAGCGCTGACAAAGATATCATCTAAATCTCAGGGGATACCCTGTAGTCTCCCAGCTTTGGATACAGTACTCGCAAATGAGATCAATGGACTCTCAACCACAACACCGGGAATTCAAAGGGGCCATGTGACTGAAGTCTACGGACCACCAGGAGTCGGCAAGACCACCTTTGGTCTGCAGGTTTCTGTTAATGCACTTCACTCGAGCTCCTCGGATTCTGAGGTGCTGTGGGTTGACACAGGTTCTCCCTTCATTGAAGAGAGGCTGGACGAGCTGTTGCGCTCGTACACTATATCCGCCGATTCTGATCTCCCCTCATCACCTTCAGAGCCTTCAGACGCCGAGTTTCTCCTACAAGACAAGTTCACCTATCTCAGAGCTCACACCCTGCCTCGTCTGTTGACAGTATTTTTACATCCTCTCCGCTCGTTTCCTTCATCAAAGACGGGTTTAATCGTTGTCGACGACCTCTCCAACCTCCTTCTTGGCTCATTTTCTCGAAATCCGAAGAGCCTTCAGTTGTCGGCCCCGGCTGCTGTGAGGGAGAAGTCTGAAAAGCAAACTGTGTCAAAACGCTTTCAGATTATTGAAAATCTCGCTGCTGCAATGTCAAGGATGGCCGCTCTGAAGAACATTGCAATCCTAGTCTTAACGAACACAACAACGAGCTTGAAAGGTCAAACTAAAGCAACCCTGAAAGCGGCATTGGCCAGTCAAGCTTGGGACTCCGCGATCCATACCCGAATTATGCTTTACCGTGGCTTCACTGACGATAAACAATTGGATGCAATATCAGGGACGCAATCCCCACGTTTACGGTATGCGGAAGTTCAACGAATGGCTTGGAAAGACGTCTGCATGCACCCAGTCCCATTCGTAATCCTGTCCAAGGGCCTCCGAAACCTGAATCTGGCCACCTCACCCCGTAAAACTCAGGCGGATGCTGAAGGCGATGGTAGTGCAGGAACATTCATTGCCGGCAGGAAACACGACCTTCCATTTCACCCTCTTGAATTCACCCAATCATCCCAAAAAGACCAGCTACCACAATCCAAAAAGCGCAAGGCTTTGGAAATCGCTGACAGTGAAGATGAGAATGAAGAAAGTGGTGCTGAAATACAATCGGACTTCGACGAGCCCGAACTCCCAAGGATGAACTCGGAGCCTCGTCAGAAGATAGAAGAGATGATCCTAGAGACACACGAGACGGCACTACTGAGGAGGGATCGGTATGCTCGAATCAGAGGGTCAGAAGACGAGATCCCTGCGGCGTCATCGGAATTGGGAGAAGAAGCCGCCGTAGCTTGTCTTCCGGGCGAAGGCACTCCTTGAGAAGGGCGGTCCAGAATAGACAATTCGTTGCCAGTATCGAAACCCTTATTGTACTCCTCCAGCTTCCCTTTTCTAGTGTGTCAATGACATCCTTTCACCCTCGAAGCATAACTTGCGATGAGTTCGAGGCACCGAGGAGGGAACTATTGGGCTACAGGGATTCCTTCCTGTAATAATTAGATGGATGCGGGGCAGCCAATTTTAGGTGGCCTCTTTTGCCCCAGCCTCTCTTGGCCCCCCGGGTCCGCTGCGGTGGCCGCAGTATCCACTCTAGACCCCCGCCTAGTGCTGCGCGCAATATTCGACTGTCTGACAGCAGGTATTCATTGCTTTGTGTTTCCTCGAACCGCCAATGCTTGCCTGGCTCGTGCCTGAGTCTCGATTCAGCTGAATAGACACCTAGACATCTTCTCTCGCACCTGCCCACAAAAGCTGTTCTTTTATGAACTTCCTCATTCTCAGACTTGCGAGATCTTGAGGCCATCTTCCTGTCTTCTTGGTGGCACATCCCCTCTTTGATCTCTTCGGTCTCCGCCTTCCCAAGCCGTCAGCCGACAACCTGCTCACCTTGCCTGCTCCATTCCCATACCTATACCACGATTCAGCCAAGGGAAACTGAAGAAGGATAGTTGATATGGCGGCGCAAGGGCAACAAAAGCCTCAGATTCAGCCTTGCCGGTATAAGACTGGTACGCTTGGATCGCCGGACCTTGTGTGGTACATCTTGCTCATATTCGCCTAGGGAAAACGCTGGGCGCAGGTTCATACTCGGTGGTTAAGGAATGTGTCCATATAGATACGGGAAGATACTATGCTGCAAAAGGTTCGCACAGAGACCGTCTGGAGCCGGCTCCATAGTTGACCTTTTCGCAGTCATCAACAAACGGCTTATGGCCGGCAGGGAGCATATGGTCAGCTGCACCTTGATCACGAGTGTGAAGCTATCCACTGACGGATCCCTCGCCAGGTTCGGAATGAGATCGCAGTCCTCAAGCGTGTCTCAGTGGGACATCGCAATATTCTCACCCTTGTTGACTACTTTGAAACCATGAATAACTGTACGACTGACACTCCTCGCGTCTGGATATCTCTGACATCGCCGCAGTATACCTTGTGACAGACCTCGCTCTAGGTGGAGAGCTTTTCGACCGCATCTGCCGCAAAGGCTCTTACTACGAATCCGATGCCGCCGACTTGATACGAGCGACTCTGTCCGCAGTCGCATATCTCCATGACCACGGCATCGTGCACAGAGACTTGAAACCAGAGAATCTATTGTTCAGAACGCCAGAAGATAACGCGGATCTCTTGATTGCAGATTTTGGTTTATCGAGAATCATGGACGAGGAACAATTCCATGTCTTGACCACGACGTGCGGCACACCAGGGTATATGGCGCCCGAGATATTCAAAAAGACAGGCCACGGCAAGCCTGTGTGAGCACACTCCCTCCTGATCTACCTGGCGACTCTTCAAGACTGATGCAGGTTTCTTAGCGACATCTGGGCCATCGGCGTTATCACCTACTTCCTCCTTTGCGGCTATACTCCTTTCGACCGCGACTCCAATCTCGAAGAAATGCAAGCCATCCTAGCCGCCGACTACTCTTTTACCCCCGTCGAGTATTGGCGCAACGTCTCCGATACCGCGAGGGACTTTATCAAGCGCTGCCTTACGATCGACCCTCATACCCGCATGACCGCACACCAAGCTCTCCAGCACCCCTGGATCAAGCCCGACACCGACCCCACATCTCCCGTTAAGGGTCCTGGGGACGGACAAGATCTCCTGCCGACAGTAAAGAAGAATTTCAATGCGAGAAGAACACTACACAAGGCCATCGACACGGTTCGTGCGATCAATAAGCTTAGAGAGGGAGGTGGACTCATGGCAGGTCATATGGACGGCGCCATGAGTGTGGATCCGAAACCCAAGCCCGAGATGGTCAATGGGAGTAAAGTTCTCAATGACCAGGGCCAGCCAATCCAAGGGGAGGAAGCAATGGGTGCTAATGTGACACAAGGTGACTCGGATGCAATGGAGATTGACTCTAGGGGAAACGCAATGGGCCAGACTGAGGATCAAATCCGGCGGCAACAGAAAAAGATCCATGACACGATGACGGGCCTGTGGGGGAATCAGCAATCAGCCCGTGGGGTCTAGGGTCTCATCAGGTTCTGCCCTGTGGGAAGGCCCCAAGACGAAATGATGTCGAATGGTGCGAATATTATGATGTTGAGAAAGGCTAAACGCCCAGATAAATGTTCACACTCCATCCCGGATAGGACTATAGGAGTAGGGTGGAATGAAACAACCTGTCTGTAGCTCCCAGGCATCGGGATTCTGTCTTACTTTGAGGCACTGTTATTTAGACGTTATACATGACGAAATTTGAAATTATGACACCATTTCCTACCAGGACGTGACGCGGAAAAGCTAGTGGAGCAAAGAGTACCTGAAACGACTCTAACTTCGGTTCTTCGGGGTATCATACTCAATTCCAACGCAGATATCTAACGCTATGTAGCAGGACAGCCCCTCCGATTGCTCTGCGCGTGGTCTTTATCTCGCTAGTAGGTAGCCCCAAGTGGTTCCAGCGTCGTTTTGTCCTGAATGTCGTACACTTCCGCGGATCTATCATGCGCCTTGGCTCATGCAGAAGCAAAATGCAGTATTTTGATTCCTTCTTTGACCCAGAAGTTCATTCTCCCTGGTCCATCCCTCCGGGAGCCGGTTGTCTCCCCATCTGCCTTGCCTTCAATAATTCATCACACAGCAGCAGATTACTTGCAATTCCCTGGCTACTCGCAATACTGTTTCTCAATACGCGAAACCCGTCAAACACACCTTCTTGCACGGGATCCATTGGTTCTCCAGTCACAAGGTCCAATCCCACCACATTCCCTTCGGTAAATTCATCTTGTAGAGCGGCGAGTGCATCTTGGATGTCGTGTCCGGAATTTGCGGCAAGTGTTTTTGGTATGATCAAGAGTGCGTCTGCGAAGGCAGCGACACCCCATTTTGCTTTGCCCTTGACGGTTTTGCGCACTGCTTCTGATGAAAGGTGTGCCGCGGCAGCGATCTGAAAAGATCCAGCTCCGGGGACGACGCAACCGTCCACAATAGTGTTGTACACACTCCGTAGACCATCCCGTACCGCGTCTGTGATCTGGGTGATGCTGTGCTGATTGGGGCCTTTAATTAGAAGTGTGACAGATTTTGGGTCTTTCACTTCCTCCACAAAGGTGTATTTCTCCTCCCCTAAGGTTTGCTCGTAAACAAGTCCTGCCCATCCAAGCACCGAAGGGTCGAGATCATCCACACTGTTTTGCGCCTTTCCACCACAGACGAGTTGAAGACGTTCCATATTCCGTCTTTTTGCGCGCCTGAGCGCCAAGATGCCGTTCTTGACCAGCACGTCCAAACTCAGTGGATCAATGCCTTTTTGATTGATCACCACAAAGGACTTTTTGGGATCGGAACCACAAACTCCATTCTTTAAAGCCACGATCTTCTTGAGCTTTTCGTCGACGAAGCGACGCTCGGAAGCGACTAGTTTGTCTCGTTGTTCGGCGCTGCTGTAATAGAAACCGGAATTGATTTCAGACTTTTCGTATTCGAGGGAAACGTTCAACGTGAGAATGAAAGCGTTTTCTACTCGCTTTGGCATGTCAGGATGTCGCGCTCCATGGTCCAACACCAGCCCTCGAATTAAGGTGGTGTCAGAACTGAGTTTGTGCTGCAATTTCATGATTTCGATCATATGTAGGTCTGGTTTTTGCGGAGGCCGGTGAATGGCTAACACAGCGTCAACTATGGAAGGCGTCAACTGTGCAGCAAGAGCTGCATTGATCTTTGTGGAGAGGGAGGTTTTGGCAATCGAGAGGAGCAGATCGCGGTCGACTTCGCGGCTGATTTTGTATGTGTCGAGAAATTTAAGAGTCTCAGTTTTGGCAATTTCAAAGCCATCCGTGATGACCCTTGGATGCAAACCTTCCTGGATATATCTGTCTGCTTGCTTCAGGAGCTCTCCAATCAACAACACTACAGACGTTGTGCCGTCGCCAGTGATGTCGTCCTGCGCCGTTGCGGCACGAGCAATCAGAGTGGCGGTAGGGTTTTGTATTGACATCTCTTTCAGCAAAACCGCTCCGTCTTTTGTGAGTTTGATTTGACCCGACCCGTCGACCAGCATCTTAATTGTGCCCGAAGGCCCCAGGTTCGACTTGAGAACATCTTGGAGGCCTTCCCCCGCGTTGATATTAATTCGAAGTGCCTCTGCTCTGCGACGGGATTCGGCTTTGGGGTTCAAAAGCTGCGTTGCTATGCACTGTCAGATAAGAAGTTGCGAAAACAATAAGTTCACTTACCAGACATCTTTTCGTTGTTCAGATCATGGTGGAAACACGAGACTCGAAAGATTCGACTTTGATGGCGGGCAGACGTACGATTTCATGCCAAGACAGACCTAGCTCTGGAAGGTTTGCCGAACAGGGCGTAAGAGTAAGCGAGTACTTGTGCCAAGGCCAAGACGGGCGAATCGGAGGACTTTCAGCTGGTGCACTTGTAAAGCTGCAGAATTCTTTTTCGAGCAAGTCCAAAATTTCGTGGTTATTTCACGCTCACCATATTATGTGATAATTGGCATTGTTTATGGCCAGAACTTTTGTCTGCACGGCCGTGCGACTCCGACTGTTGATTTAATTCTGCCAGGCTTCATTTCTTACTAGAGTCGAGAATACCCTTCTAGCAGTAACTCATCCTTACTCCCCTCCGCGCGACCACGACAAGATTGCGCCATGGCCGATTTTCTCTTGCATGAAGGCCCTATGGGCTATTCCATCTTCAAGGTCGTCCACCAGGCCGACGCTGTCGGCCATCGTCTGAAAGAAGTTCAAGACGGCGTTCAAGACCTTGCACGATTCGGCAAGATGGTCGACCTCGTCAGCTTTCTGCCATTCGAGTACGGCTTGCACCTCCTTTCCATTCCAGTCTATGGCTAACTATACCTCAGGAGCGGGAAGCAGGCACTATCAGAACTGAACGATATTTCCGAAGGTATCGCATCTGACTTTCTCAAGTCATTCCTCGAACTCAATCTGCCGAAAGCTGGGAAGAAGAACAAAATTATCTTGGGCGTTTCAGACAAGATCCTTGCGGCCAGTATCAAAACAGCACTTCCAAATGTCGAGTGCGAGACTGGAGACACAAGCGAGGTCGTTCTGGACATGCTCCGAGGAATCAGACTACACTCCGAGAAGTTGCTCAAACAGCTCCGCGAAGGGGACACTAACACTGCACAGCTCGGTCTGGGTCATGCATATTCCAGAGCCAAGGTCAAGTTTTCTGTACAAAAAAACGACAATCATATTATCCAAGCCATTGCAATACTCGACCAATTAGATAAAGCCATCAACACATTCTCCATGCGCGTTCGCGAATGGTACTCCTGGCACTTCCCAGAGCTTGTCAAGATCGTCTCAGACAACCACAAATATGCCAAGGTTGCGCTGTTTGTGAAGGATAAGAAGATTTTGTCTGATGAAAGTCTCCACGACCTCGCAGCCGTGGTAGATGATGACGATGAAATCGCAAAGAGCATTATCGACGCCGCAAAAACAAGTATGGGTCAAGAGATTTCCGTTTCAGATATGGAGAATGTGACGTTGTTCGCTGAACGAGTGGTCAGCCTTGCCAACTACCGGAAGACGCTGCATACCTACCTTGTCTCTAAGATGGGTGTGGTTGCTCCCAACTTGGCTGCCCTTATTGGGGAAATTGTGGGAGCTCGATTGATTTCTCATGCTGGCAGTTTGACGAACCTATCGAAGTACCCCGCCTCCACTGTTCAGATTCTAGGAGCGGAGAAGGCCTTGTTCAGGGCGTTAAAGACCAAAGGCAACACACCCAAGTATGGTCTCTTGTACCACTCCTCGTTCATTGGAAGAGCTGGGCAGAAAAACAAAGGGAGAATATCACGGTTTCTCGCCAACAAGTGTTCAATCGCCTCCAGGATCGATAACTTCTCAGAGAGTCCATCCACAATCTTTGGGCAGGCATTAAAGAAACAAGTAGAAGAACGACTAGAATTTTATTCGACGGGAGCACAGCCCACCAAGAACGAGACTGCCATGGTATGTTTGGAGGACTGGAGGCTCAGGAATCCACGCTAACGTTGGGTGCAGAAAGATGCCATGGAAAAGGTTCTTGCAGAGATGGAAGTCGACGACCCGACCAAAACAGGCGTTGACGAAGATATTCTTGATGCGGAGCCAACAGCAACCCAAAAGCAAGATAAGGGAAAGAAGGACAGGAAAAAGGAGAAGAAGGATAAGGACAAGGCCCAAAACTCAGACGATGCCAGCAAGAAAGACAAGAAGGACAAGAAGGACAAGAAGCGGAAGGTAACTGAGGTGGATAACGAGGGAGGCGAGAAGAAAAAGAAGAAATCAAGACCCAGGGATTAGTGGGGAGATCGGAAATGGCTTCTTTCCTGCAAGGCGTTGGCGGTCATTATATTGCGATGTCTGCTAGGAGGCATTGAACCTTGCGTGGCACTGTATTGATTATTCAATAAAGAAGGATACCTTAACTCGTAGTATTTGTCCTGGTGAGGTGACGATTTGCTGATGCCGCTCCAAGCTCTCTTCGCAGGAATCATGACCGCACGTAGATCAATGACTAGATATTAACTAGTTCCCCTGGCATTGATAGCCGTCTTCAAACTCTCCGACACACCTTGGAGTCTCTGTTGACAGTTGCTAGCAGCAATTGTGGAGGCTTCTGTACCTAGGTAATTGTTATTAGTTTCTCAGGTACCAATGAAACTCGATTGAGGGATAGAGAGATTGTTACCGTCAGATTTTAATTCGCAGGAACAGCTATTGGCCAGGGCCAAGGTCATTATTTCAGTGACACCTCGAACACCTACTTTACTCCCAGTTGTTGTTTTGAATTGTGATAACATCCCATGTCGTCTGATGAAGTCTTGGTAACTGGGTCGTCAAGCGCTATCACGCCTTCCCTGGTGGACTGCTGGATAGGTCTGAGTAATTCTTTTGGTGCCAACCACTGTTGCATTTCCGCTGTCCTCCAACCTTGAGACCATAATGGCTTCCAACTCCCCAAAGAGAAAGCGGGGCTTCCCTCACCCTCTAGATACAGAAGGACCCTTACCCCGTTTATTGAACGAAAGCGATCTGGAAGAATATGATGAAGGTAGTCCTCGAAGCAAAGTTGCGCGGAAGTTCAACGATCTTGAAATTCATGGCCACCAAGCTCACGAAGATCAAGACGCCAGCATGGAACAGAATGACCAGGTCACGATTCCTCCAATATTATCGGCTGAAGTACCGGGCCAGGAACGGCGGTTTTCGACACCAATGAGCAACCAGAAGCCGGAAACTCGGACGAACGTCGCTGGAGGACCTGCGATCACTGCAAAGATGTCCTCAGGACCAGCTTCCCGCTCCACATCTCCTCCTCTGGCAGGTGAGAAATCGAATGATTTTTGGCAAGATTTTGAAATTACTGGACATGACCCCGACGACCCCAGTGACGATGGGTATGGCATCAACGGGATCGGGTTCAAACCGACGGCGGCAATTGCCTGGTCAAGGTCACAACGGCGGAAACAACAATTGTCCGATTACAAGAATCGCGAGGCTCGAGAAGCGAGACAACAGAGAAGTGAGAGGAGAAAACGTCTGTTTGACGAAGGCGAGGATGCATTGTCCGTCGAGTCCTCGCCTCGCAAGGCGGCCCGTGTTCATTTCGAAGACGGGTGAGATTGGCCAAATCAAATAGGGCGCAATTTTCTCTGACCTCCCGACCACGAAACAAACATCATTGCCGGCCATAAGACACGCGTATGCGGCGGTGGTAATAATCCCTTCCAGCCTCTGGTCCTTCAACACCGTACGATGCAAGCAAATGATTCTTAAGACAACAATAGCATTACCAAAATTTATACCATTGCCCTCTCCGTTTCTGTTCCTGCTCTTCGATTTCTGCCGCCGCTGCCCGTGCAGCATCCTCGGCAGCCTTCTCGCGGGCTTTTTTCTCATGCAGCATCCTCATGCCTTGAACAGCCATTGCCATGCCTCTTGCCTCCTCACGCCGTCTTTGATCACACCAGTAGTACATTCCGGAGGCCGAGAGAGCAAATCCAGCGACTGCCAGGTTGGTAGTGATCAACATGGAGGACAGTCCTAGCATTAAGTCAGACCCTAAAGGTTCAATTTTTCAAAGACGGGCGGTTCAAGAACCTCTGAGTATAAATCTTAAACCTCCTACTGCGCCTCCGGAAGCTATCCCGACAAGTAATGCATCTCGTGCGCATGGTACCTGATACCAAGAAGGGCCTTTCCCTTCGTACGAGAAATTGAAGGCATCCCTCCAGGTCACCTCGGGAGGTTTGCCACCTGCGGAATTGTAGGTTCCTCCGGCCAAGGTGTTTGCAGGTTCCGCAGGATTACCCAGCATCTCCCACATCTTCCCAGCCTGGGTTTTTGGGAAGTCGTGCTTGGATTTCGGTCGCCTGAAGGGACGGCCTTCTGACTGAGGTTGCTCATCTGTGGGAGGCGTGTCAGGTTGCCGCGTATCATCCGCCATTATGAAAGCCAGTTGTGGTGTGTGTATGGTGATTGAGAAAAGCTGCGGAGAAAGATTGCGTGGAGAAAATTAACCGGCGTCTCGCGACTAAGCGATCCGCCCTATACACGTCGCGTCTTGCGCGTCTTAATTAAAACACACCTTTGCGCGATCTTCAAGACGTCTAATATTTGGTATTTGCGACGCGCAAATTCACAATACACTCGGCCTTTGAACTCTAGCTCCCTCGGCGTTGACAACCAGGCATTTGCTACGACTAAATGTTTTAAATACTGCCTATGGCAAGGATAATCCGACATATCTCCTCTCTCGTTCCACAATGCCTGTCCGAATGCCTTCGCGCTATGGCTCCAATTTGAGACTCGGAAGGGATGCCTCACGCAAACAAAAAACGAAGACAATTGACTCCTCCTCACTGCGCACCACCGAAGGAACCTCTCAAGATGAAAAGATTCAAGCAACGCGGCTGGCCAACAGCATCGACGACGCCATGGGCCTCCCCAGGTATGATTCGGGCAAGAGAAGGGTGGGTTGGCTATACAACATGCACAGCACCTCGATTGAAGATCCACGAGTACCGGGCGGTCGTGCGGGGGTGGACTTCTACTTTATCGGAGAAGACGGCGAAAACTTCAAGGCGACGGTTGAATATGACCCATACTTCTTATTAGCAGTGAAGCGTGGACGCGAGAGCGAAGTCGAGGAGTGGTGCAAAAGGATGTTTGAAGGACTTGTCAAGTCAATCAACCGCATAACCAAAGAAGACCTCCAGATGCCGAACCACCTCCTTGGATACAAAAGAACATTCCTTCAACTCAAATTTGTGAATGTCTCAGACCTGCTCGCAGTCCGCAAGGTGCTGTTGCCTATTGCAGAGAAGAACAAAGAGAAGGTAAATGCCATGGACACATATGCAGAGGTTGCTAGTGCAGCAGCAGGCTTTGACGTGTATGACGAAGACCAGGCGACCGATGCCCGACCGAATGGAATTGCAGACGCCAGCGACTACATTGTCGACATCCGAGAATACGACGTTCCCTATCATGTTCGTGTTACCATCGACAAGGACATCCGCATTGGAAAATGGTATGCGGTCGAGGCTAAACACGGCTCAGTCTCTCTAACTTGTCTGGAGGAGCGTTTACAGCGCGCTGATCCGGTTGTCCTTGCATTTGATATTGAAACGACGAAACTGCCCTTGAAATTTCCAGATTCGGTCATTGATCAGATCATGATGATCTCTTACATGATTGATGGGCAAGGCTTCCTCATAACCAACAGAGAAATCGTTTCGGAGGACATTGCCGACTTCGACTATACCCCAAAGGCGGAATATGAAGGGCCATTTCTCATTTTTAACGAGCCAAACGAACGTGCCTGCATTGAACGGTTTTTCTCTCACATCAAGGCAGCTCGACCTACCGTCATCGCGACATATAACGGAGACTTTTTCGACTGGCCGTTTGTTGAAGCGAGAGCAGGCGTCAATGGTATCGACATGTACGCTGAAATCGGATTCCGTAAGAACAGCGAAGATATCTACCAGAGTAACTACTGCGTCCACATGGATTGCTTCTCATGGGTCAACAGAGACAGTTACCTGCCTCAAGGCAGTCGAGGTCTGAAAGCTGTCACGGTCGCCAAGCTAGGCTATGATCCCGATGAGCTCGATCCGGAACTGATGACCCCTTACGCAAGCGAACATCCTCAAATTCTTGCAGAGTACTCCGTCTCTGATGCTGTTGCGACGTATTATCTCTACATGAAGTACATCCATCCCTTCATTTTTTCACTCTGTACAATTATTCCACTCAATCCGGATGATACTTTACGAAAAGGCACGGGCACTTTGTGCGAGATGTTGTTGATGGTCCAGGCGTACCAGAAAAACATTGTGCTGCCGAACAAACACAAAGAACCGAGAGAAGCTTTCTGGGAAGGCCATCTTCTTGAGTCCGAAACGTACGTTGGCGGACACGTGGAGAGTATTGAGGCTGGTGTTTTTCGTGCGGACATTCCTGTCAATTTCGCCATCGATACAACCGCGATCGACGAGCTTGTGCACGATCTCGATGCAGCTCTGAAATTTTGTATTACTGTTGAAGAAAAGAAATCACTGGACGAAGTTACAAATTATCAAGATATTCGAGCACAAATTGTTGAAAAGTTGGAGGACCTGAAGAATACACCCAACAGAAATGAGCGTCCTCTGATTTACCACTTGGACGTTGCATCCATGTATCCCAACATCATGACTACAAATCGCCTTCAGCCTGATTCTATGATTGCCGAATCAGATTGTGCCGCTTGCGACTTCAATCGACCTGGTAAGACATGTGACCGACGATTGCCGTGGGCATGGAGGGGCGAGTTCTTGCCTACCAAGAGAGACGAATATAATATGATACGCAGAGCGGTAGCGAATGAGACCTTTCCGGGCAAAGGTCCCAAAGCACCCAGACGAACTTTCCAAGAATTGAGTCTGGATGAGCAAGCAGCAATGGTGCGAAAAAGGCTCCAAGAATATTCAAGGAAGATCTACCACAAGATCCACGATTCAAAAACTATCGAACGGGAAGCAATCATCTGCCAAAGGGAGAATCCCTTTTATGTCGACACTGTCCGCGACTTTCGAGATAGGCGTTATGACTTCAAAGGGAAGCAAAAGGTCTGGAAGGGTAAGACAGAAGCATTGAAATCATCCGGTGCACCAGCTCTGGAGATTGAAGAAGCTAAGAAAATGATCGTTCTCTACGACTCTTTACAGCTTGCACACAAGGTCATTCTCAATTCTTTCTATGGCTACGTCATGCGAAAGGGATCCAGATGGTACTCTATGGAAATGGCCGGTGTTACTTGTCTCACTGGGGCGCACATAATTCAGATGGCCCGGGAGCTTGTGGAACGAATCGGCCGACCGTTGGAGCTAGACACCGATGGAATTTGGTGTATGCTTCCAGCGACTTTCCCGGAGAATGTTGTTTTCACGTTGAAAAATGGAAAGAAAATGGCCATTTCTTATCCTTGCGTGATGCTCAACCACCTAGTCCACGCACGGTTTACAAATCATCAATACCAGAGTCTGGTGGACCCGGCCACGTTCAAATATGAAATACACAGCGACAATTCGATCTTCTTTGAGGTTGACGGCCCTTACAAAGCGATGATCCTCCCAACCTCGAAGGAAGAAGACAAGAATTTGAAGAAGCGATATGCAGTGTTCAACCACGACGGAAGTCTCGCCGAATTAAAGGGGTTTGAGGTCAAGCGCCGAGGCGAGTTGAAGCTCATCAAAATTTTCCAGACTCAGATTTTCAGGTTCTTTCTAGAAGGCAGCACTCTGGCGGAAACATACGGAGCAGTGGCTCGCGTCGCAAACCGCTGGCTTGACGTCCTGCATTCACATGGATCGACTCTTGCTGATGAAGAACTGATTGATTTGATTTGCGAAAATAAGAGCATGACCAAGACTCTCGACGAATATGGAGGCCAGAAATCGACGTCAATTACAACCGCGAAGCGACTGGCAGAGTTCCTGGGGGACCAGATGATCAAAGACAAAGGACTGAATTGCAAGTATATCATTTCAGCAAAACCCAGAAATACCCCAGTCACAGACCGAGCCATTCCCGTTGCGATATTTTCAGCGGATGACGGTGTCAAACGTTTCTTCTTGCGAAAGTGGCTCAGGGAGGACCCAGCGGATATGGATCCCAGAGCCGTGATCGACTGGGACTATTACCTGGAGCGCCTCGGCTCTGTCATCCAGAAGCTCATCACAATCCCTGCTGCTTTGCAGAAGATCAGGAACCCTGTGCCGCGTGTTGCACATCCAGATTGGTTGCAAAAGCGAATTACCGCAAAGGACGACAGGTTCAAGCAGAAGAAGATGACGGATCTTCTCCAGAAGAGACCCCTTACTGAGCGCTCCGTCAATCTCATGGAGGATCATCTTCCTGCTGGTGGAGACATCGAAGACGCCCTAAGCACTGAAATCAAGCCTCAGACGCAAGTCACCAAACCTGCAAAACGAAAGTCCTCCGAATCAACGAAATGTGCCCTTATTGATCCTCTTGCGTCTTTCCATCATAATGCTCCGCCGATTGACAACGACTATCGAGGCTGGCTGGAGCACCAGAAAAGGAAATGGAAGTTACAAAAGCAAGCCAGGGCGCGACGACGGCAACTGTTTGGAGAAAGACCAAACGTAGCTACAGACTCCATCAGCAGCTTCTTCCGCAACCAAGCGGAAATGATGTACACCAATACCTGGCATGTTCTGCAATTACGCCAAGGAGATTGCCCTGGCGAAGTAACAGCGTTTGTGATCATCGGGAAAAAGATTCACTCCTTGAACATCAAAGTTCCTCGCATACTGTATCTTAACCTTAAAGGCGAAGAGCTTCCCAATGTGGATATACCAGGCTGTGATGTCGAAAAGGTCAACCATGTGCTGCCGAATGGCCATCCATCAGTCCACTTGTTTCAATTAACGATGCCTGAAGACACGTACTTGCGAGAAGAAGAGTCGGTATCCTTATTGTGCAACCATCCCAGTGTTGAAGGCGTCTATGAGCGTCAATTGCCGCTTTTTATGCGAGCTCTACTGAAACTGGGCAATATGTGTTCTGTCGACGAGAGTCAGAAAGGTGTCCTTGGGAAGGGCCTTGAACAAGGCTTTGATTTATCAGCGCTACTCAGGAGTGATGCACAGTCGACATATCTAGAAGACGCAAGCTCCCTGGGATATATCTACTTGTATCACCTTGTTGCCGGTGACCGGAATGTATTCGCGCTCTTCTCAACCACTAAGCTTGAGGCGCATATCATTCTTATGAGTCGAAGCCGTGACACTCAGCTCCCTAATGCCGACAAGATATATGCCGAACAATATCGCCAAAAAGTCCAAGGTGAAGCCCTGATGCAAACCATCTTTGAATATCAACCTAGCGTAAGTTTCAAGATTTCGCAGGTGACAACAAAAAGAAAGGCACACCTTGAGCTGGCGGATATACTGAAGAAGTGGCGGTCGGACGAGGTGAAACCAACAATACTTCTGCTCCAGACAACTGTGCACAAGAATTTGACGCACGATATCCGATCCGTTAGGGATTACCCCGTCATCTCTCTGCCAGCAGAGCAATCTGACATAGATCTCCCTTCCTTGGCTTGGCAGGGTCATGCCATCAAGAACTTGATCTCTCGCTATTTCAACATTTCCGGCTGGTTGGCGCATCTGATTGAGCTTGCTCGATACGGCGATGTACCTCTATGCAACCTTGAGAGGGACGATCCTCGGTTTCTCATCGATTTGGCCTATGCACGGAGGTTGAAGAGGAGCAACGTCGTTTTGTGGTGGTCTGATCAAGCTCGCCCAGACCATGCTGGGCATGAGCGTGATGATATTTTGGGTCCACTGACCGAAATAATTGAGATGCCCTCAATTAACAACCCGGGGGCCTACACATCTGTCTGCGTCGATGTATCGGTGCAGAATCTGGCAATCAACACTATATTAACCTCATCCATCATCAACGATCATGAAGACTCTACAGGATCCGTCAGCTTTAGCCCGACGGTAGACGAAGAAAATCAGCTCAACTCCAATACGATCAAGTCGAATGGGGGATTTGCTCAAGCAGCACTTGAAGTACTCCAGGGTATGGTCAAGTCGTGGTGGGCTGAGGCCTGTCGCGGTCATCGACTCGCAGACGTAATGGTTCAACATTTAGTCCGATGGGTCGAAGCCACTGCTTCCTGTCTTTACGACCGACATCTGCACTACTATGTGCAGATGATGTCGAAGAAGGCGCTGCAGCAGCTCATCACCGACTTCCGACGAGTGGGATCACATGTTGTTTTCGCGAGCCCGACACGGTTACTTCTGCAAACGTCGAAACAAGATGTCGAAAACGCATATGCATATTCCCAGTACATTCTCAAGTCGATCCGGCAAAAGCCGCTGTTCCATTTCCTTGGACTCGAGGTCAAAGACTACTGGGATATCCTGCTTTGGTATGACCCATACAACTACGGCGGTAAAGGCACCTCCGCGATTACAGAGGACACCAATCACTTTAGTCTCGAGACTGTTGTGCACTGGCAGATTTCACAGTTCCTCCCGCTGCCTTTGCAACCTGTTTTTGACGACTGGGTCATTACTTTCATCGAGTTGCTACAGAACCTGAAAAGGCCACCAAGCTCATCTGAGAGCATATCGTCCACGATTCGGCCTACCCAAATAGCCTCTCCGTTCATCAATCTGACAGAAGATCCCACCAGCACCGAGGTTACAACCGTCCTCCAAGACCAGTTCTCCAAGCCACTGAAGAGACAAATCACGAGCTTAATCCGTCGTCAACGGGAGGAACTATTACACCCCGAATTGGCCAGCGACTGGACATTCCCCTCTTTGCCAGGTGGCACTCTAGAATCGAGCGACTTGCGTCATCCTCACGATCCAGTCCTCGAGCTAGTTAAATCGCTCATGCAGATCATCTCTTTGTCGAAACCTCTCCAGCTTGAGGCGCGGCTTCTCCGCAAAGAGCTCCTCGCCCTATTTGACGTCCGCGAGTTTGGGAAGGAGGCCCGATTCGAAAACCCCAGCGCGAGTCTACGCTTCGAGAATCTTGTCTGCGACACCTGTACCATGACTAGGGATCTGGACCTGTGCCGTGACGAGGATATTCTACCTAATGCAAACGAAAATGGAGAGGCAAACAACAAGCCTTGGACCTGCAATAGTTGCGGGACAGAGTACAACAAAATCGTCCTTGAGGAGAGACTCATTGCGAAGATTCACGCAATGTTATTGGCTTGGCAGACGCAGGATATTAAATGCAAGAAGTGCAGTGTTTTGCAGGGTGACGACAGTGTATTTGCTGATCATTGTTCATGCGGTGGAGAGTGGGTTGCCACGGTAAACTTCAGAGACATTAGGGAGAGATTAAAGGTCATGGAACGTATAGCGGGAATGTATGGGCTGAGGATGTTGGAGGCTGGTGTTGAGGAGGTCAAGATTATGTGTACGATTTCATGAGGACATGGGAAATGAAAAATTGTGCATATTGATTCGCCCGTGGTCTGTGAATTCTAGGGAAGTAGAGGTAGTCGTTCCTCCGTATGAATAATTGTTCCTATACCTATAAAATATCCCAGACACTAATGCGCAGTAGACTTCATTTGAATAATGGCAAACTTTGTCAACCCGTACATTGTGGCAGTGCGAAATATGTGAAATATGCGCAACAGAGCGGCTACATACTCCACCGTACTCCCCACAAGGCTGGCTGCGCTAAGGTGAAATGCTTGTCCGTTCGAAGCAAGAGGAGGCCTTCCGTTCCACCTCATCGATATACCATGGTTGACCGTACTCCTACTCAACTCAGGTCGACGATTTACCACCTTTTTTTTTTCCCCTGCCTTTGTCAGAATCTGTCGGTGTTTCTTCCATCCACAGTCCATTTCTTCATTCAATGTGGGCGAGATGGATTATTTCGCAACGCAGATGAAGTGATATTACTTTCCCCGACTCATACTCTGGCATTATTCTCGCCGCAAGCTCAATCAAGCTAGCAACTATCATCTAGATTGCACGTCTCTTTTGGGTCGCCTGCCTCCCTTCCCTCTGTCGGCCTGCTTTTGTCAACATGGATGGCGCGGCGCAGAATCGACCCACCCAGCCTGCGCCGCAGCAGCAGGCGTCCCTGATTCGGCCTGAGCAAGTTCAGAGACTGCCTCAGCTTAATCCGACCCAGAAACAGCAGTTCGAACAAGGTGTGAGGAGATTCTGGGAGATTCTGAACACCACGCCTCAAACAGATCCCAAATACACTGAGGCATACACAAACCTTGTCAAAACCTCGAGCCAACTCATGGCGGGCATGAAGCAGTGGCAGCAGCGAAAGCAGATGGCTCAACAACACGCAGCTCAACAACAGGCTTCGGTACAGGCGCAGACACAAGTACAAACACAAGCACAGGGACAGGGGCAAGGACAAGCACCAAGGGGGACGGGCCAACCTGCTCAACCACAAGCCGCCGCGGCACAAGGTCAGGGCGGAGGCAGCGCTGTACAATTCAGTCAGCTCTTGCCTGAGATCCAACGCAAAGTAAACGAGCAGCACTTTTATTACCCGCCGGCAATGACAAAGGGGAGTGAACCTGCCGAAGTGTGGTTACGCGAGGCAAAGGCCAGGCTGGGTCAAGCATTGCAAAGACTGCAAGTTGCCAAGCAGAAGAAGGCCGAATTTCAGCGACAGGCTCAGCAGCGCCAAGCAGCAGGGAATCCGTTGACTGCAAACGAAACGGAAGTCTACAACAATAAGATTGCGCAGTGCGACCGGGCGGTCAATGAGAGCACCTCATTTATGAAGAAATTCAATGAGCAGCAGGAACAATTTCGAGCCGCGCAGCCTCAACACCAGTTCTCAAAACAAGGCGTACCAGTTGGTGAGGGAGCAGAAACTCCTGTCGCACCCCATATGCAGCCTGGTATTCAAGCCCCTACTGCCCATTCCATCAGCAGTGCTGTTTCGGCCGCACGTAGCCAAGCAAGCGCCGCACAAGCAGGCAGCCCGACTGCACCTGCACCGCAAATCGGTCAAAGCATCGGTGCAGTCACTCAACATACGCCCATCACCGGGACCCAGACGCAGTTCCCCCAAGCTGGCCAGGGAGATATATCTGCAGCCTCTCGCCCAACATCGCACCAAGGTCAAGCTATACCTTCTTTACAACAAGCTGCGTCTGCGGGCGTTCATCCTCATCCACTCAACACTAGCATCAACGGCATCAAGACGGCTACACCCAATATTACCAAAAATTTGCAAGTTCCCGAGCCTAAACCCGTGGCAATGCCTCCATCTCGACCAACTTTGACCGGTGGCGCCGGGGTGGGACTGCCTGGTCAGCTGGCGCAACCCGCCATCACCGCATTGCCTGGGTATGTACTGGAGTCGAGCGAAGATGGGCGAATTCTATCCAAAAAGAAATTGAACGAATTGGTGCGCGAGGTTTGCGGCCCGGGCCCAGACGAGCAGCTCGACCCTGAAGCAGAAGAAGTAAGCTGTAGTTGTCCCCAAGTCAGATAGTGTATGCTAACACTACCCAGATCTTTCTATCAATTGCCGACGATTTCGTTGACGAACTTGTCTCATCGGCGTGTAAGCTTGCAAAGCTCCGCGGCTCGTCAAGTCTAGAACTGCGCGACATTCAAATCGTCCTCGAGCGCCAATACAATATTCGTGTGCCGGGTATTTCAACCGATGAGATTCGAACCGTACGAAGGCCACAGCCTGCACCAGGGTGGGCACACAAAATGAGTGCTGTTCAAGCCGCCAAACTAACAGGAAGTGGAACTGCTACGGCTGCGACTGGCACAAATGGAAAGGAGAACTGAGTGTGTTTATCCTAAACTTGGTATGTACTTACGATTCATAACAATACGAAGGCGTTCGAGGGAGGGCGAGCGACATGGCGCGAGAGGTGATTATGAGCATGGACGTGCGGCATGGAATCAAGAGAAGGCGTACCTTCTCATTGCTCCGGGCTCGGGAGATCAGGTGCCCCCAAGGTATTGCAAAACACTTCACGAAGCATCATTCGGCATGGGATACCCCACAGCGCGATAAGTTCAGAGCAAATCGATATCTTGATATCCTTGGATTTGTACTCTGTACATCCCAAATCAAAGTTCAAGATTTCCATCGAGCAGCTATCATTGCAGCCTACAAGTACAACGTTTCCTTGAAGGTTAACCAGGGGATTTCTGGTCCGTTCTACGAGGTAATTCGGAACGAGCCCAAGGCTTCAGGTAGTGCGTAGACGCCGCCTCTACCCAGTAAGGCCCCGCCATTCACGCCAGTGTCTTTCTTCTATAAAGTACCAAGCAGATAAGATGAGTCTGGAAATACTGCCCAAGATTTGATGGAGCCATCAGAATTGGTTCTCTAGGCGAAAAAGGGCCGAGGAGGCTTGGGGGTTTTGCTTCGCCCAGCACAATCGGTGCCCAATCAATTAGTGACAGTGTGGGCGACGTCATCAGCAGCCCAACTCACTGCCACTCTTTACCCCCATGCGTTCTGAGTAGCGTGATCGTCACAATCCTGCTGCTTGCTGCCGCTCCTCCTCCTCCTCCTCTAAGACTCTTCATATTGATCGTCACTTGCCTTTCGACAGTACAGTTCTCTTCACCTGCTCAACCATCTTACGAGGGGAAAAAATTTGGAAGTGGGCTGGCCCTACCTTCTTGTCCGCTCATCTCACTCCCCTCGATTGCCTCTCGTCAAGGATCGACGTTCAGATCCTTTCCATCCGGACAGATCCACACAGCAACCATGTCAAGATATCGTGGTGACCCTCGCTACTCTGATGGCAATCTTCCATACCGCGATGCTACTCCCCAGAGGTGGGATGCCGAGCGCTTTGTTCGTGAGCGAGAAGTCCGCGCCCCGGCTCCACCGGTCATTGACCAACGCCCTCCATATGCCGATTACCCGCCTCGCAGGGCTCCGGTCTACGAGGACCAGAGATACTATGAAGAAGACCGCTACGGCCCTCGCGGCACCTCGGAGCGCAAGTATTTTGAGGAAACAGACTACTATGATCCACGAGCACAACGGGGCCAGGTAGTCCCCTATGCCCCCGAGCGACCACCCAGACCGGATCCTGTCCCACGACCGGGCATCATCCGCCGTCAGTCCAGCTTAGACACCTTTGACCGCCAGCCAGCCAGGCGTTATGATGACTATGACGACGGGCATCGACCTCAACGAGGACCTCCTCCCCGGGAGTTGATACCTATCCGGGCGGCTTCACCCAGACGGTATCCTCGATATGACGAGAAATTTTATGAGGATATCCGTGTGCAAGACCCGGACTATTACGGCGATGATGGTTTCAGGGAGTACCGTGAGCGCGAATGGGTCACACGGAGAAGAAGAAACAGCAGTCCTTCCCCAGAGCGCCGGACGGTGAGGGAGGAAGAGATCATTGAAGAGCGCAAGGAGGAGATCATCGAAGAGAAGCCATATCCACGTCGAGGGAAGACTCGCATGCCCAAAAGACTGGTTCACACTAAAGTGCTGTTTGATCTCGGCTATCCCTATTATGAAGAGGTAAGAATATTTAATTGTCTTGAAAGATCCGCGAGCTAACTGCTGCAGGATGAACGAACTATTATCATTGAAAAGGCGTTAGGTCCGGAGAATATTGATGAGATCTTCACCAAAAGCAAGGAATATCGAGAAAGAGAGGGTGAGTTTTGTAGCCACTCGTCCGGGGACCGTGTTTCTGAGAATTACAGTTACAACGACTCGCCTCATTGAAGCTCCTCCTACTGTGGCCCCGAGCATCCGAGCGCCTAGCATGCATGGAGGTGAAGTGGTCATTGAAAAGACAGAGAAAAGAGAGGAGATCAAGACTGTGCCCCTTGCGGAAGCACCCCGTTCCGTCCGCGATTGGGATGGCCTCTCGGTTCGGTCTCCGTCTCCAAAATCCCACCGCTCACGGTCTCGACGACGGTCGCGCCGCGGATCTTCCCCTGAAGTTTTCAAAGAGACACTTGTAGAAAAGAAGGAAGTAATCAAGGAAGTCTCTCCCGCACGAACGCACCGATCTCATACCACGCACCGTCGAGGCTCGTCTGTGAGCGATGAAACGATCATTGAGCGGAGAATCACCCGCGAAGAAGTTGAAGATTCCAACTCAGTTCATGTGGGTCCACTTGCACTGGTGGTGGACCGCAAACCACACCGCAGCGAGCGTGATATCAAGGAGGAAATCCGCAGACTGGAAGCTGAAAGACGAGAACTGAGACGCGAGAGACGATATGAGCGTGACGGTGGAGAGGTCGTCAAGATCGAGCGTGTCCGTGACAGAACCCCATCGCCTCGGGGAGAAGTTATCATTGAGAGACGTGGCGATGAGGTTCTCGAGGTCAAGAAGGATCGGAGAGGTAGGATGTCGTTGATCGTCAAATGAACAAGTATTCCTGATTGACCGGCATTGGACAGGTCGCTCGCGCTCGGCTGCTCCCAGTCCGGCAATCATCAAGGCCATGATGGCCACTCTGACCTGAAAAGCTTCTCCAGGAAGCGCGCACAATATGCTTTTTAGGTGATGGGCCGTCCAAAGGAGACGTGAGATCATTTTACATGCCAGGACCAATCTTTGTGCTAAGCTAGGATCGACATGTCTGCGACAAACATTTGATATCACTCCGCTACACTCGTACAATGTAAAGGGATTGAACGCCGACGATTCGAAAACATGACGGCATGATTAAGCAGATTTGGACGAATCTCCTATGTGGACTAGCGAGGTTGTGGATGGGAGGATTCCGACGTTGATCTGATAGACATGAATTAGGATGCATTACCCTGAAGTTTCACCAAAAACCCCTATTGATAGACCCTAAACTTGAAGAAATCTGGTCATAGAGACCGGCGTTGAGCCCCTGGCTATGAACCTTGTGTGTAGGGCCAGGCGAACAGGTTACCGCAACATGTGAACAGCAATTCCCCCACACCCCCGGCGCCCGTTTGGCCGATGTCAGACTGCTTCCCATCGAGCCCATCCATCCCTCCTCTACAAAACAAATCACTTGCACTGACTCAGTCTATTACCCTCGATTCCCAAAACTGCACACTTCTCTTGGGTCTCTTTCCATTGGCCTCTGCGTGATCTCGAGCAGACTGCTACAATCATGGACAAGTTTTCTGCATTTGGCAAGAACATCAGGTGCGCCCCCTGGCGATTGATCTCAGACCAAATTGCTCATCCTAGAAATCACACTGACTGTGGTTTGCTGTGCAGTTCGGCATTCAATTCCACAGTTACTCCTTCCTGGCAACGAAGTCAACAGTATCTCAAGGAGCAGTTCGGAAATGCCGACGACAAGGTTTGTGACGACGACAACAACATTGTACATTTCACCGGACTTCACTGACCCCGAGCCTTTCAGACACAATTACCCGCAGACTATATCGAGCTGGAGAAGCGAGTCGATGCCCTGAAGCAAGTCCACCAGAAGCTGCTTGACGTAACGTATGACTCCTCTAATCAAACCCTACGATCTCTGTTGACAGCCGGTCCAGCAAGCAATACCAGAATGAAGCCTATGACTACCCCCCAAACATCCGTGAATCCTTTGGGGATCTCGGTCGCAGCATTTCGGAGAAAGTGACGCTCCTCTCCAAAGCTCACAACGCGTCCGAAGCGGCAACCGCCTTTACTGCTCCCCCTTCTGCAAAGCCCCAACCGAAGACGTTCAATCATGCCATTGCCCGTGCCTCACTGGCAAGTTCCCAGCTCCTCAAGCAATCTAACACTTCTGGAACGGGCGAAGATCCACTAGCCAATGCCTTGGAGAAATATGCCCTTGCGGAAGAGAAAGTGGGCGAGGCTCGATTGGCGCAGGACCAGGCCATCCAGTCCCGATTTCTTGCCGGATGGAGTACCACACTGAACACAAACATTCAATTCGCGACCAAGGCCAGGAAGGCCGTCGAGAACAGTCGGCTGTTGTTAGACAGCACCAAGACATCCAAGAAAAGTCAAATTCAGGGTCGTGGCATGAATCCGGATGATGAGACAGCCATGAGCGAAGACGCTCGAGCTGAGATTGAGGCCAAAGAAGACGATTTTGTCTCACAGGTGGAGGAAGCTCAAGGCGTAATGAAGAATGTGAGTCTACGCCATATCTGAATAGTTAACACTACGACAGAACTAACACTTTAGCAGGTTCTGGACACGCCCGAACCACTCCGTAACCTGGCGGACTTGATTGCCGCGCAGCTCGAATATCATAAGAAAGCATATGAAATCTTGTCAGAGTTGGCGCCAGAGATTGATCAGCTCCAGGTCGAGCAGGAAAGCAACTATCGCAAGAGCAGAGAGGGTGCTTGATGGGGCGCCATAGTCTCCAGCTCCTGTGCTTTGTATTTTGTTTCGCCTACTACTGTTTTCCCAGCAATGGGATGAATGGGACGGAGGGAACGTGGTTCAACTTAGATCCGCATACCAAATGTCGTTTGTTGCTGGCGTTGTTCTCGTAGATATTGATGCCAAAGGCGATGCTGTCACTTCCCTCTCTAGTGTTTGCCGAAGATTGACCGATTTTGAGCCAACTTCCCTGCTTGCCTCCCTCGTCTCGAAGCTGTCTCCCACTCGATTGCGCCTCTCGTCCAACTCTTGCAACCAGAAGTATTCAGCGACTGCCTGCAGAGACAGTCTTCCCCACCGCTTAAGTCGACGGATCACATAGCGTCTCGAAGAACAGTGCCTCCTCAACAGAGCCTCTCGCCAACCTTCCGCAGTCGTTGCAGCCCTCTCGAGCGGCCCCAGTGAAATCGCAGCTTCCTGTGACCGCGGCGGACGATCGACTGCTTAATCCAAGCTAATAAGGGAGGTCATACAAGATGGCAAACGGGTATGTTCACATCGTATACACAGACTCTACGACCTCGGAATTCATTCGTCCTCGCACCCTCCACTCTACTACTCCTTTCGTTCCAGCGAGTCAAGCTCTAAGGACCAATATCTCCATGCATGACGACGGAATACCAGGCTCAACAAAAGAGACGCGAGTTGATTACTAGTCATCAAGGAGTGGTAAAATCTACATCTTGGACGACGTCACATCAAACGGTGGTGGTTTCGTTGGCGCAACATGGCAGTCCACCGACGCTTAAGGCTGGATGTCTTGATTGATCGCCGAATACGTGTTCCTCTCTTCCTTCAGTCCGAGCTTTCACTTCACCTCACCCCATGTCTCGACTTGTTCTGCTCTCGCGCCTCCAACTGCTGAAATAGCCCCCGGCTGAATAGACGAAGTCACATTCGAACTAACCTACTGTCTTTTATTACGACAGGTGGTCGATTCTAATCGGTCTGGTCGCCATCGTCGCCCTCAGCGCCGCAGCGTGGTTCTTGAGTCCCAAGGGTGAAAATCAGACGTATGTCCCGTATCTCTTTCTACACAATAGCCGTTCTCCTCGTCTCCCTGTCAAGTTGACAAACATACGGAGGGAAAGCTACCATAAGCGTTTCGACTACTGGCAACAAAGCTTCAAATTGTCTGGACGTCTGATTCTGACCTTGGTTGCCCTAGGATTTGGAGGAGCACCCTCATTCTAAGCTTTGCAAGTTGCTACATCATGTGGGGTATGTACCATGTTGTTCGTTGCACTTTTCCTGCTCGCCAGTATCGTGGCCTTATGTCTATCACTGACAGCAAGCTCTGAGCGCCGCCGTCTCCAAAACTTCGTATGAGAAAGGCACGGCGCACAGTGGATGTTTTTGTGCTACACATCCATTCTCACGACGCTGTTCGCTGACTTCGTCTGACCATACAGCAATAACGTTTTTCGCGCAATGGCATCCCTTAATCGAGCCGCGGATGGCAAAGTTGAGACACGGATATGCAGGCGGTAGTTAAGGAGAATGAAAACTTCAGGGCCAGGACACGTTTACTGCATTCAGCTTCAATGAATTTTGCTCCTGGCGGAAATGCAGGGCAGTGATCAAAAAGGTCGACGCGACAGGAGTTTTCCAAGGCCGTGAGTTCGTGGCATGAAGTGGATAACGGCTCCGCGTATAAGATAATACCTCATGTATAGGAATGGAATGCCGTGCGGCGTGCATGCTACAACAACATGGCTACACGAGCTCCTGGGACTAGTTGAACAGAATCGCTCAGGGAGGACATCGGGCGCGGACCATGGAACGTTAACGTAGCCTCTCCATGATACAATAGCTATGTTCAACAAAAAATGCCTTCTAACATCTTGAGTGCGTTGTAGACGTTGAGCGATTGTTTATCAGTCCCTTGTCTGCTCTCCGTTCCAGCCGAAGATACCAAGTGCTCTGGCGTCTTCATTCGTCCTGGATGTGTTCAACACGGCATTTCGTTTACCCATGATCCAAGCTAACGTTTGCCCCAGCTAAAAATGTCGAACAAGGCTGATCCGACTTTGTCCATGTTGTACTCCGTATTCATACAAAGGATTACCAGCCGCCTTCCTTCTGGGACTCAGCTTTCAAGCACGAAGCCGCCGAAGCCATCCTTGCTCCCCTCCGTCTCTCCCTGTTCGGCTTGGTTGTCTTCCGCCTGCTGCGCATTAGGCTCAAGATCGTCTGTGGTCTCCTCCACTGAGATTTTCACCCCATCACGTCGAGGCCCGTGCTCTCCATTTTCTGTCTCGGCTTCATCTCCACCTTCATCCCCCTTGGGAGCCTCGTCCTCAGGCCCAATCAGTGAGGGCGGCTCCGTCCTGATTGGACTCATGTCCTCATTATCCTGGACACTTTTATCGTCACTATTCTCTGAATCCCCCATAGCATTCACCTCTCTCGCCTGAACAGCTGCTCCACTGTCCCCGGCTTGACCATGCCTCACAGAGTCGATTGAATAGTCGTCATCCAGGTCATGAATATGCCCTAATATTGCCTTGAGGACGTCGCTTCCGCCCGTCCTTATCGATCCACCGGAAGGGGACGTAATTTTTTGCCCGCCTTCTTCATCGTCAAACGGTCTAGTTGTCTGCTCTATGGGGGTTTCCACTCTCATTGACCCATCCTTCTCGTTCACGTAGGCGACGCTGTTGATAGTCCTTGGACCGACATCTCCATCTAGTGTCGTAGATGGTGACTCTAGATTCTGCGAATTCATGTGCACGGACAATGGATCGATATCCTCTGCTGTGCCTGTAGGTGTGGGATCCTCCGGAGCGCGAGGCTCGTATTTTAGTACGGTAGAGGTAATGTCAAGTCTAGTTAAGAGACGTTCTGGGGAAGCGTCATTGTTCCTGTCCTTTCCTCGGTCATCCCTATCTAGGGATGCTCCGTCTCCTCCTGGCATTGTGATGGCCTTGGGTATCTCTTGAAGTTGAGGTGGCTGCGGTAGATTTTTCGTCGCTGCTATACAGCTTTTCGGACGCTCTTCTTCCTCTTCTTGGCCCTCGGCGATGGTGGCAACATGGCTCCCAGTGCTAGGGGTGTGTTTGTGTCTCCGGGTTGTTGCACCCGTGCTGACTGTCGTCGGGGCTGTTGGGGTAGTAGTGTCTACTGACGAGGATCCACTGGACGACTCGTCCAACATCGAACTCGATGCATTGTCCTTATGCAGTATTTGCGGGCGTAGACCACCTTCGCGGTCAGTAGTGGCTTCGTGGACTCCTTCAGCTTCGGTTGGAATCGTATAGCTGTCCTCTGGGATGAGATGGTACTCGTCACAGACGACTTTGAACAGCATGTACAGACCATAAGTAGCTTCGACAGACCAAAAGACATCACGATGTTGAAACCAAGCATGTGCGAATATGCGATACACTCGTCGGAAGATATTAGTCAGTTGTCTCATACTTTGAATGACATTGCCTGCCTCCGAGCCTAAAGCTAACCGCGAAGGGAAATGCTTCGGACTCGTCAGAACGTTCGCAGCCCAATCGAGAGTATGGTTGCAATAGTCGATCGCGCAGCATGATTTCGGCGGCTCATGCACGGCGCAGAGATACTGCCATTCACTAGCACGCATTTCAGGACATGTCTGAGAAGAACAGGGCGGATTATCGTTCATCAGGAAAATCGAAACGATATTAGCTTTCTGAGTGAGAAATCGACATAGTTCGTACAGCCATAGGTTCCTGTCCACGAACTCGTTGTCGTTAATTTGTGGGGGTGTTGCGAGTTGTAGAGCAGATTCTTTCGTGATGGGAATGGTGTGCGTAGATTCTGGCGTGTGAGTGAGGTGAGCGTAGAGGGATTTAAGGTGTTCTTGAAGTTGAAATGGCGAGTCAAGCTGGCTCAACGGAACCAGGGGAGGACCAAGAGCCATGTCTGCAGCTTTTGTTCCGGGTCTAATCCTCCTTGCTGCCCCTTCATCTGGTTTTGAAGTCGCTTCAAGCGACAGTTCTTTGGAGAGATCAACACCAGGGCTTTTGGGGCCGAATTGAACTTCTGGGATAGGTGGAGGAGACGGCAAGCGAGGGGAGCTGGATGGCGAGACGCCAGATCTCGAGGGCGTAACAGCAGTCATTGTGTATGTGGAGGGCGAAATTGTGTCTGTCGACGATCAACTCGTTCTCGCGCTGAAAAAGGCGCTCAAACGGCAAAGTGGTCGCCTCTTCAATCCGTGGAAAGGGTTCCCCTCTCGCCGTATATTGCCGTTCGTCCTAGAGAAAAGATTGCTAGTTCCCTTTCATGGTCCTATGGTCCTCACAATCTAAGCAGCTCTGCGTAGACGCCGATCCATGCGCAATAAGAGGAGACCAGATTGGTCGCGTTGTCGCAGGAGGGCGCTAACTTCCGTGCTCTTGGTTGTTCTAGAGTACTGTGGCATACATAGCCCAATCGTGAGAACTCATGTGTTGATCAGAGGAAGGGAGTTCCGCTTCGGGGTAGTTTGATGCCTTGTGCAGGTGGCAGGCGAGGTGCAGGCGCAGTGGAACAGCTTGATAGCCAGGCGAACTGGCACTCGACTTCGTGGGAACAGGCGAGTAGGATTCGGATGAGTTGCCTTCTCTGAATACAAGGTTGCGAGATCGACAAACAGCCGGACGCTAAACCTTAAACTTGACTATCGTGAACGTTGGTTGATATTCCTCTGTGCATGACGTGGATGTGATTCAACGGACGTGGCCATAGTAGATGTCGAGGAGGAGGATGTATTTACATTTCGATTCCAACATCGCCTCAGTCTCTCACTTTAGCCGAAGAGGGTTTATTTCTGCAGGACTCGGCACCACCTTAGTGACTACCAGTAAGAATGGATGACGAAGAAATACCGGACCTCGTCGAAGTCTCTGTGGATGGCAATGCCACCGGCACTGTGGGAGATGAGTCTAAGAGAAAGGTGCCTATCACCATCATAACAGGTAGGACTGCCCTCCGGCAAATACTTGTCGCTGCATGAACTGACAGGAGCACTCGCAGGCTACCTAGGCGCAGGGAAGACAACGTTGCTCAACTATATCTTGACAGCAGAACACGGCAAGAAAATTGCAGTTATTTTAAACGGCACGTAACGGTACACCCACTTCTCCTAGAGCCCTCTTATCAATTGCTTCCATATCATTCATTCTTGATGTCCAATGATCAACGTTAATTTCTAATATCCTTTCGACGTAGGCAGAATTCGGAAATACGACGGATATCGAGAAATCCCTAACCGTCAATCAGAACCATCAGGCCACAACAGAATGGATTCCTCTGGCCAATGGGTGTATCTGCTGCAGCGTCAAAGACTCTGGAGTCGCAGCGTTGGAGACTCTGGTTGAACGACAGAATGACTTTGATTACATCCTCCTCGAGACTACGGGTGTTGCAGATCCCGGGAATATTGCGCCCATGTTTTGGCTCGACGAAGGCCTAGGCAGTAGTATTTACCTCGATGGCATCGTCACGGTTGTTGATGCGAAGAATATCCTCAAGAGTCTCGATGAGCCGGCCCCCGAAGAGTTGCCACAATCCGAGTCCCATGATCGTCATGATCGCCATGACCACCACATGCCCCAGCTCACAACTGCTCACCTCCAAATCTCCCATGCGGATGTAATACTCCTCAATAAAACAGACCTTGTCTCTCCAATCCGGCTTTCAGCAGTTGAAGCCCGAATCGCTTCCATCAACGGCCTGGTTCGCATCGTCCCGACAACACATTCTCGCGTCACCAACCTCAGCGGTACTATCCTAGACTTGAAGGCGTACTCGACCTTCCCCTCCCACTCTAGTACATCCAACACCGAGACTAACGCAATGCCCGACTTCGCCTCCAAAGGCCACTCCCACCTCGACCCGACGCTCTCCACAGCTACGTTCGCCTTACCTCCTTTTGATCCACAAAAGCTTCACCTCCTCTCAGGCTGGTTGGAGACACTGCTCTGGGACGCCGAGGAGTTGCAGGTGGGAAGCGAGCGAAAGTACGAAATCCATAGAACAAAGGGGCTAGTAAGGTGTACGGATGGGAGCACTAGGGTTGTGCAGGGTGTGAGGGAGATTTTTGAGATCATTGAGGTGCCGAAGTGGAAGATTGATAGTGCCAAAGGGGCTAAGAATTTGAGCGACGACCAAGTGACTGCAGGAGAAGGGAAGATCGTGTTTATCGGGAGGAATCTGGATTTGATCACAGCATGGAAGATTGGTGGGGACGGTAGCTCTGCTTGATGCGAGGGGGTGAAAATACATGACGGCCTGGATCAACGACTTCTTGAGTTAAGCTCAGGTTGCGCATGCTATTCATGATCATATCATAGGTTATAATATCGTGAGTTCTGTCTCACCTCACAAGTAGGACGGAAGTTTGAAATCTGCAAACACCTCATAACCTTCAGACATTCGAGACCGTGGCAGAGAAGCGACTCCCGAAAAACATCTAGCTTTCCCTGATTGCTTGTTCGGCATCGGCAGTGTCGCGCGATACAGTGAATCGAAACAGGTCAATTCGCCCTGTGACACGACGCTCTCGTTCGTCTGGTCGAGCGCTTGCTCGCCGTGGAGTTGATTTGGTTTCGCAACCATGATCCTTTCCAATTTCCCGATTGACGCCGCCCGTTGCACTGTACATAAACCCGACAAAGTAAAAGCAAAACTCCCAATCCTTCTTAGTTCGAATGCACTTCCAATCATTTGTGAACTCATCACCTGCCGTGATGATAACATGCGTCCTTGGGCTGCGTTGCGCATCAAAGAGCCGAAAGATATCCTCATAACCATAACCTACCCATGAATTCAGCCTCAGCTGTGGGAACATTTCGTGTCGTCGTCATCCGAGGTCGATAGACCTGCCGTGATTCATTTGCGTATAGGTGCATTCATATTAGTCCGCCGATCTATTGAAAGAAAAGTGGTCAAATAGCTGCCAAATCACCCCATAAATTGAGTCTGCTTTCAGCAGTCAAGTTTTTCGTTTTAAATTTGCGTCATGAGGCTCAAATATTCCGAACCCGATCAGGCATTTCGACCAATCGTTGCAACAGTGGACTGCTAACAGCGTATGCAAACATCGGGCCTGCTTGAGGTATTTCTAACGAAGAACTTCTGAAGGTCTGACTCTCGCCTGGGCTAGGATATAACCTTTTTCGGGCTTGGGAGCCTCCGAATGGCCAGGAGCTTTTTCCTCGAGCGGGTTCAGTCCACGTGCTGTTACTCGTTCGGCCCTGCTGTTTGTCCCATGTCACCCAGTTCAGCCTCGGCTAACGGCTCGTTCCATAATGGTAGAGTGTTCACTCTGTCTTTCCCTGCTGAATCTCCTAACGAAGCAGAGAGGGCTGTTTCCCTCATCGTACAATCACCGTTACCGATATCTGCGAACGGAAGGGCTGATTCGTGAATTTCACGGAGATCGAGAGTCTTGTTGGCAAGCCGAGGGTCATTAGCGGCCCGCGAACTTTCCTCAATCTCAGGTATCTTGTCCGATCTTGGTGGCAGTTGTTGCTTCTCGGTGGCTCGCGACATAAGAGAAAAGCAGATATCGTCACCAAGGGCATCAAGGGGTTCACCATAGGCAGTGTCCGTGGTAGGAGGACTCGCAGGTTCGCTTGTTGCCGTCCTTGGAGATTGGTCGGTGATTTTCTGAGGTACAGTATCCCCATCGGTAGGTGTCACAGAGTCCGAACTATCCTTGACACGTAAGGCATCACTCTCTTTATCAGGAGTCATATAGTCGCTGTTTCGACCTCGGAAATCAGTCGCGTTCTCGAAATTCCCAATGGTGCTCTCCACACTCTCAGGCACGTCCTCTACCTTTTCGAGCATCATCTGGGCAGTCTCTGTTGTGTAGTCCGGATTCTGAAGGCAATTGTTTGCTAGCTCGGGCGCCCGCTGAATAGTTTCCGTGGTGTTGTCCAGATTCTGAAGGGGGTTGTTCATAGGCTCGGGCTTCCGCAGAATAGCCTCTGTTGTGTTTTCCGGTTTCTTAGGGGCGGTGTTCATGGGTTCATGCGCCCTCCTACTGGTCTCTGTTGTGTGCTCGGGCGCCTTCTGAACATTCTCCGTCGAGTCCGTTGGATTCTCAGGGACGTTGCCTACTTTCTCCAGTGTCTTTTGAATATTCTCCGGCGCATTCGCTATATTCTCGGGTGCGTTATCCACTTGCTCAGGTACCTTCTGAATATTCTCTGTCGAGCTCACCAGTGTCTCCATTAAAGTCTCCAGGTCTTCCGTTGAATCCGCTGGATCGTTGGGCCCTATCTCCAGATTCTCGGCGGGATTCTGGAGATATTCCGTTTCGTCCTCGGCATACTCAGTCTCGTTCCCTGGCTTCTCGGTTACGTCACCCAACTTCGGCTCATTATTCAGGTTTTCCTCTATTGTATTTTCCAGATTCTCCATCGTGTCCTCTGAGTTCCTAGAGGCGTGCTCCAACTTTCCGGTCGAACTTTCTAGACAGCCAGACTGTTCGGGCCAACACTGAGCCAAAGGAGCAAGGAGATCCTGGCTATTTCGAGGTGTACTTTCAGAAGTCGCAGAGGTTGCCGCAAGAAGCGAAGGGCGTCGGACTGGTAGAGGGTGAAGAATGTCTGCGGGTCCAATTGCCTCAGACGCCCCAGCCGCCTCAGCCGCACCCTTCTCCTGTGGGGGTTCTTGGTCCTCAAAGTCACTCTCCCCTTGTGTAGGACCCTCTAAAATCTTCAGTTCTTCGTCATTGAAAGTCCGGCGGGAAATCAAGTAAGGATGACCATCCAGTTCGAGCTCGTCAAATTCTCGATCCATTCCCGGAGATATGGCTACGATGTTCGGTTCCAAATCCTCGGTTGGGGTCGGCCGCTCATCCTCAGATTCCCAGTGATGTCTCTCGTTCTTTCCAAGATGCGCATAGTTGGTAGGTGGTCGTCTACCCCTGGGTCGGTCGTAGCCGGAGGTCTCACTCTCAAACTCGTAGTTGGACGACTTCGGATATGTGAATGTATAGTCATCCCGTGAGCTCTCTGGAGAGTATGGAGGGGCCTCGTACTCCTGTATGTTTGAACCCAACCGCAAAATATCATCCCGCTCAACCGCGTCAGCCGGGTCGATGTATTTCTTCATCGTTCGCAATTTCAAGGCAGGCTGCTGACGCGGCGGAATCTTTTCGGAGGAGCTGGGTATTCTCGACGGGAACAAATCCACTAATTCTTTAGCAGATAATCGATCCCTCGGACGGGCGGACAAGCAGATCCGAACAATATCTTGATACCACTTGGGGACGTCGGATGGGAATTCTTCAACACTCAGGGGTGGTACATGGCGTTCAGGCTCGTCGTCATCCATGGCCAAAGCCCACAAAGTCATCCCGAGTTGATAGATGTCCGATTTCTCGCCAATATACATGGAAATTCGCTGATTGCTGGCAATCTTGTTGGCAATCTCAGGAGGCTCCCACCCAACTGGGCAGCCTCTCCGGTTGATGTCGATGATCTTGGCATTTCCCTCGCCGTCGACGACGATGTTGGAAAGCGTGAAATCGCCTTGAACGTAACCTTCTTCGTGTATCTCACTGAGACCACGAACTGCCTGCTCCGCCCACCTACTACGATCATCCCACGCAATTGCACCTCTGTGGTCGTAAAGTAGATCCACAATCGCTCCCCTTTCCGCGTAGCTAATCAACAGACCTTTGACGACGGATTCTGTGTCATCAAGCACGATAGCTTCAAGCTTGATGACATGATCAGAATCATGGAGTGCATGCAGAGCATTAATTTCATACAGAAATTCGTCGACCGTGTCCGGTCCTGGGATCTCTTTCTTGATGTAGACTGTCCCCTTGTGTAGAACCTTATACACAAAGCCGGAAAGGTGTGAATCGAAAGCCAGCTCACTTTCTCGGATTTGCATAGGACGGAACGCTACATCGTTGAGTATGTGAGAGAGAGTAGTTTTGGGTGGGTATGGAATGATCTCGTTGACATCCTCCGTCACGTGAACATGTAAACGACCGTCGGTGGTTTCCAATTTGAGATTAGTAACGGTGTCATAGAATTGTATCTCGGGGAGGGAATCACGTATTGACTCATAGATTTGCATGCTCTTATCCCGTTGAAACTGGAGTTCCTTGAGGTCCATCTCCAAAGATCCCGGCTCAGCATTGCGATAGTCACATGAAATGGTCACCCGCCGCCAAAAGTTGGGCGTCTGTGCATAAGTGACGAAGAACTTTTCACGATCCGACTTATCCCGGAAATGCATGCTAAGGTTAAGAATCCATCGGTGATCAAGTTCGTCCCTTAGCTCAGCCTTGTCATCGACTATAGGCATTTGGGGATAGTGAGAGTCATCAGAAGAAGTTCTCGAAGGAGGGCGTGGAGGTCGGTAGTCGTCTTGAGACCAGATGTCTTCTGTCGCGTCGGGATGCGTCGAATCCAACGACGGTGGTGGAATCGGTTCGATATAGGCGTCACCAGTTCCGGCATCCGCCCTGGAAGCCCCAGTGACGGCGGGTGCAGAGGTCCGAGCCGAATCCCAATTGGGTGGCGAAGAAGTCGCTCGACGTCTGGGTAAGCTTATAGACGTGTGCCTGGTGGAAGAAACGGCTCTCCTCTCGGCATGACAAGGCTCGATGGGGAGCAATCGATCTCGCCTTTCTGAATTCTGACGTCGGAATGTCGCTTGCCGGGGAAGACCGACGGCGAGCGGTCTGGTTGAGGGATCTTGTTTGACGGAATTCCGTCTGTCAGCCCAGGTCTGAGGCCACTGCTCGTCGTCGGAGCACTCGATCGGGCTGTGAGTGGCGTCATCTTTGGCAAAGAAATGCTGGATTTTCTGCCACATGCCGAGCCTGAGCGAGTGTTTGGAATGATGGTGATGCGGCTCGGAATCAAACTGTCTCAGCGGATTGTGTTCTGCATGGCTAGGACGAATGCCCATTATGGTGGAGGTTGCCTTCGGTTTGACGCTGATACTAGTGAGGGGCACAATCCTCCTCCTCCTCCTCCTCCTCCTCCACAGTCGAATCAGCAGCCTCCGCTGAGTCGGGCAGCACAGCAGCGAAGAGAGCTAGACCAACGACAATCGGACATCGAAATTGAGCAGGTGTATGTGTTCGCTGCGTATATGTGATGTGCGACGTGGTACAGCAGAGATGGAGGAGGATTTGGTGGGAATTCGGAAAGCTGGTGAACGTTATTGGTGATGGGCTGTGCGACCAGGGTGGCAGTGAAAGGTGGGATACTTCGGAGACTCGGGAGGTGGAAGAACTTTTGAACTTTGTGAGGCGGTGAAGGATACCTAGTAACTAGAGCATTAATGTTTTGGAAAATATCGCATCCGGTGAGCCCGCCCCGCGCTACAAAGACGTTCAATGTTTCGACAAGGATGAGAATGGGATATTCTTCCTGCGCAATGTGGATTTGGTGGGTGATTTGAAGGACGATTGCAGGACGAGTGTCGGATTATTGGCCTGCAGCAACGCAGCTGAGTGGTCTGGAGACGGGTGCGAGTATATCGAATGGATCCCAATACTGGCCACGGCGACCGTCGTCTGACCCACGCTTTTCGTTTGGGTTCTGGGTACTAGAGCACAGGAAGTACGAGGAGGTGGAATGGTAACTGAGATGAGGCAAGGATGCTGAGAGCGGGTTTGATGGCTTTAAGGTGGGTTTCGAAAAGTGGTTCAACGTGGCCCAAGGTTCAGAGACGTTCACCGCTTAAGCAAGGCCACAAGGCGCACGCTACAGCAGCCGAAACTGGGTGCGGATGTATAAAGCAGGAGGCAGGAGGCAAGTGGAGGTAGGGACGTATGGAGATATGGAGGAGGCAGGGAGCTAGAAGGCAAAGGAGAGAAGAGAGAAAAGAAAAAAGATTATCCCACGAAGGCTCGTTGTAAGTCTTCTATCTTTTTTTTCCTTTTGTCTCTCTCTTATTACTGGGTATTCTCTTCTTTTCTTCTCGTGCGCCGGCGATGGGGGTTGGACTTGGGTGTGGACTTGACTCCGCCGTCAACGCTCAGAAACCGGTATCTGGGTTGCGAGGCATCACTTCACTAGCCAACAGCGAAGATTTTGGGTGCAGTCTGTATGCCGCAAGCCTCCCAAGTCGGACATTGTGGTCAGGCTCGCTGCGGGCTTGGGGGCGCACGGGCGGGTTGGTAGGCGGGGGGCTAGCTGGGCTGGGGGGCCACTGCTTGGTGACTGTTTCTGCCAACGCAAGACTTGGATGAGAGCGAAGCAGCCAATAGAGCTGCTAGGCTCAAAACGCAAGGGCTATAGGCGACGGCTGCTTCCCTGGATGCCCGCTGCCCCGTGGCCCCGAAGGCTGGAACCAGGCCTAACTGTTAACTAGAATCATCCTCCCTGGTGGTGCTAGGCGCTACCGTCTGCAGGCTGTATCTTTGCTGCTTCCGCAAACTCGGACGGGAAGTTTTGAGGCTCATTTGGGCTGCGATTCCACCAGTCCAACGGGCCACCAGGCCTATCGCTGGCTAGAGTCGACCTTAGGCGAGCTGCTAGGCGCTGCTATGCACTTCAAGGCAGACATCCAGCCAGCAGTTTGGATGTTTGGATGTTTCCAACCCCGGAATATCTTTATTCCATTCCGACTCCAGACTTTCAGCCTTGGGGAATCCCAGTCGGCTACCTGTTCACAGCTCAATCAGCTCTTACGATCCTCCTCTCTCCTGTTCCTATTCCCACACAGTAATCTGGGCCCTCTTCCTGGCTTCCATCCATCTTGACGCTTTCAGGTCTCCCGTTTCCTCTGACGCATGGCTTGTTTAGGTTTTAAAATCAGCCCCCAGTCGGCAGGCTGGAAGAGGGCGGCAAACGACACTTGCAGTTCATCATAAGCCAAGACAGCGCAGCGAGTGCCTACTGTGAACCACGGAGCGCCCACATTAGTCGGCGTCGAAGCCCAAAGCTGCATCTTTTGGAAGGCTTCCACTCCTCGAATCCTGCCACTACTGCACATTCTGCAGAAGGCATCCAGTGCTTTGCATTCGGCCACTCAGGTATTTTATTTCGCTCTTCTTTTCTCCAATTTGTCGCCTCATCGTTGGGCTGCAATTTTTCAGATGGTTTCAATTTCAATTGGTGCCTTTGCGCCTATATCGCTCTTTCGGTGGACGTTTTGTCTGACAACTTCCTCTCACCATCGTCGTAAAGCGCTTCTATCTGGGATGACATCGGGGCTATGATCTCATCATCAGTGCGAAGGTCTTGTTGTTTTTGACTTGTCCATCTCGGACCCATCATTGACGTGGCCAACGTGGTCAAAGCCATCCCTGCCCAGAACGTTCCGACATCGACTGACCTCCCGCATGATCTTTTCATCATCTGTGGGATTGTCACCCCTCAAATTCCCAAGCCGACGTCGTTGCTATTTATCCCAAGCTGAGGTCACCGGACTTGGAAGCATTTTGCTTTGGTAAAGTCCGAACCCGTCTCGGCCTTGATACACACCGCCCATTGCTTCACTTGCCATTATCCTTTAACGTGGGCTGACCGCGATCCTGATGCGTCCGATTCAACCCGTATCCAGGCACTTGATCCCAAGATCACCATTTTTCGTGTGGCTCAATGCGGATGCCAGGAATGCAGGAAAGGTTTTGCAGAGAGTTAGACCAAACATGCGCATGAAACGTCCAAGTGGTGGGATGATACCCAACCTGCATCTCAAAAGCACGTACGTACGCTCTCATTTCTTTCACCTGATATATCAAATAGGGAATTCCATTGACCCAGGTCGGTCTGGGGAGACACTGTTGGGTCTCATCAATCAATTTGGGTTCGGAGACTAATCCAGGCACTTTTGGACAACATAAGTCAACCACGGTTGAGAACAATCACCCCCGGAAATGCCCTGGGGCGTCGAGACCATGTATCCGAATCTGTCCAGGCGAAAGGCCCTCCATGTCCCATTGAGATGGCCCAAGTCTTTGAGATCTCGGTGACAGAGCGTCCTTAGGCAAGCCAGTCGACAACAGATTCCCGTGATCAGAACAGTCTGCGCGGCATTGCAGGAGCATCACGAACAGTGGTTCAAACGAAGCTCCACTAAATCTTCCTTCCACTGGGATCCGCCGCTCCATCAGCCTCTGCCGCTTGTTTATGAACTTGAACCGTTTGGTCACAGACCTGTTGATCCAGTGAGAAGCGATCGCACATCTCTGCTCTCATTGTATTCAATCGGATAGCTCTAAATTGCAACGGAATCTTCGCATCAGGGTCGGAAGGATCTTCGAACATAGGGGCTCCAGCGGAATTGAAAGCCGCATGTTGTTTAATACGCGACAACCCTGCAGGAGGCTGCTCTGCCTTGAGTGTATCACAATCCTCTGCTCTTCGGCATCTTGGAGGCACGATCATTAAGCCACGCTCTCAAGGAAGCTTATCCAGGGGACATCAATCAGTATGTCGATCGGCTCTAACAGGAGTGGTTGCAGAGGATGGGTCTGTTTTGGGTGAATGAGCAAGTTGATCGGTTGATACAGTTGGGAAGCTTTTTGCACGATTGAGAGTCGGACTTGCCCCTCTCCAGCCAAAATATGTCCGTTTTAAGAGACGACTAAATGGGTGTCAATTTCAAGTTGCCAAAACATACACTTGAATCCAGTGGACTCATGTTTTCCGATCAATGTCCTGGTGCCCTCTACCTACGTTGACATCCAGTTCGTCTCGTGCCGCGTCTCTTCGGGGATCTGTTCTTCCCTAATGAGAGATCTCTGTTGAATCGTGTCCTTCTATTATCTTACGACAAAATATGTCGTCAAATATGGAACTTGGCCTAGTGACCACGACTATTTATTTACAAGTGTACCTCTATCGGTTCAAGACGCTCACTAGAAGTCGTTGGTTTCCTTTATGCTGTGAATCTACTTAAGAGAGCCCTTTGCATTTCCCGCTCCCTAATCCGTCTCCTTTTCAACCCCAACTTTCCTGTTTCACTTCATTTAAGGCACAAATACTCAAATAAGTCGAGAGAGCAGGGGCTCTGAGAGAGAGAGCGGAACGACGTGTCTATCACGAAACTTCTTTCTGGCGACAAAGACTCCGCCGGCGGTTTTCACGCCCATGGCTTAGATGAATGAATACATGTCGACATGGTAGAGTCGCCACATGCGCTGGCCGCGCACCATCTACCTCCAACTACATCATACACGAAGCAGCAGAGTCCCGGACTAGTATTTCATACACCTACTCTCATAGCATTATTCCTTCTAGCCGAAGAAGTTTATCTTTCTTGGAGAGCATAATATACATGATGACCCCATGTTGCCCGTCTCTTGGCATCGACCGATCCTCGTCTTTGGTCCATAACCCATCCCGTATCCTGCCACCTCAGAGTAGTCATGGTCGAAACCTCAGCCTAAAACCAACATCTCCGCCCGGCCCATCTATCCTTCTCACCGCCCTCCCCTGACTCCCCATCCAATATCCCGATCCATCGCCCTCGGAACCCTCTGTCCAGACCTGTCTTCCGTTCTGCTGCACAACGTAGATAAATCGCGCTATTGTGTCGGCTTCGCTCAACTGTTGCGCGTTGAAATGTTTGCGCACAACATTTGCGAGATTTGAAGCCGGTTCGCGGGGACCCAGGTAGATGGAGGTGGTGGAAGAGGACGGAGAAGAAGGTGCGTGTTGGCCTTGGCCTTGGTTGGAAGGGAGAGGATCGGGAGGTTCGACGACTTGAGCTATCGAGGGAGATATGCAGGAGGCTTTGTGTGTATTTGATGTCTCTTTTGATTTACCCTTCTCTTTATCTCTGTCTTTGGGTTTATTGTTCTTGCAGGTTCCATTTGTCTGCTGCGATTGGCGGTGTTTGCGTCGTTGAAGATGTTGCTCACGTTGTTTCCGTCTATAGTAAACCGCAGAGGGAGCCCGTAATGCGAGTTCGCAAGATTTGTAAGTGACTTCGGCATGAGGGTAATTGAATGCTGCAGGGACATGGAGACGATGTGCGGTGCGGTACGAGCGAAGAATAGGGACCGACATGGTGGCCCATTCGGTCTTTTGTAGGGAGATAGCATTGTTAGTCATACTCTTGGTGCCTCCTTGAGAAGATCCTATGCCAGACGATGTAGAACGACATACTCGAGGAAGACTTGGGTCTTTGTCCCCTTCCGTCACTGCGGGCGTCGCAGAGGGAGGAGCAGCCCCATTTCCATACACAGGGGCTTTATTCCCTGCGCCGGGAACATTGAGCCCCGATGCAAATCGCTTTGCTTTTGAGACTCCAGAACCGCTGGCTGGCCCTAGTGTAGACTTCTCCTTCTGATTCGTGATGGTGCTTGAGGTCTCAGATCTCGAGTCATCGACATTTCGTCCTCGAGCAGGTGGCATCGTGCTTGGTAACAAAAAGTTTAACCCACCATATGAAGGCAGGGCGGCTAAGAGAGACGGTATGAGGCCCTTTCAATGAAAGAATATAAGAGAATACCCGCTCATTGGACTAGATGTTTGACAGGAAAATAGCATCGGTCATGTTGTCGTCGACCATTGCTTGAACTTCGGGCATGAATCGAGCTTAAGGGACACGCGCAGGCGAAAATAGATGGTGGAATGATACGTCATAATTAGTCTCTCCTGCCCATTTGCCCAGAATGGAGTGCGGCAACGGCACCACCCGCCGCCGCGATGCCTTCTTGGCAGTGGCAGCACCGGCACCAGCACCAGCACCAGCAATCCTGGCAGGTAGAGGACGGCGGATCGAGAATTTTTAACCTCATGCGCAAGGCCTGTTCCTGCATACCCAGTATTGGAACTGATACTGCAGCCAAGGCCTTGAGTGGCAAATATTGCACTTTCCACGAACCTTAATGTGCTTTTTGTTCTACTCTGTGTATTTTATGCTGAGGGCACCCACTGCCTTAGTAGATTCATTGGGAGTCCTGTCAAATTTGCGAAGTTGATATGGAAGCGGAAATGTAGGTATCTCTATCTAGACAACCGGAATGACGAGGCACATAGAGCCCACACATTGGGGGTCATCGCGGACGGGGGCTGCGTCTTAATTCCCACGAGTAAAGCGTCTAATTCTGCTGGGGTCGGATTTTGATTTTGAAATACTATGGGCATCGTCTCTTCGTATTCCTTCCTTTTCGCATAGCGACCTCTCGAAGTGGTTCTCGAGTTACACTCGCGTTACGCGTGAGTGTCAGCCACCAGGATCCCTTCGGTGCAGTTGGTTTTTGGAATAGGAGGCCAGGAATGGAAAACTATGCTCGCTCTTGTACGCGCAGCCATCGAACGACTTCTACTGCCACAGTTATGACGAGGTTCACTGCGTCTTCTCGTTGCAATGCACTGGACTCCAGTAGATATTCTAGAAACCCGTACCACTCAACAAAGGCCGAGAGAATGCCTCTAATTGACCAAAGGAAAGAATTAGGTACAGGCAGGGACATCAAATGTTGTGCACTTCCACCCTCCACAAGGTGGACTGAAGTCTTCGTCTAGTGTCTCCTGGCTATTATGAGATCAATCTCGGAATTTTTCTTCTAGGTAGAATTGTTGAGCGTTGTTTACGGCGCCGCCGATGGCTTGAGTTGTTCATCAGGTGAGCTCCGATGGACATGTACTGGTAGATGTGGATCGCGATATACTAACTTGATGCCTGACGTCAATTGGAATCTGCGAGGCACATGGTACTGGTAGCAGTTTCGGATTCATGCAGCTGACGGTCAGATTGGCGCAGCGCCGAAGAAATGCCGGCCCATGTGAGAAGAAATTTTCTTCAAACCTAAAAATTTCGCCTTGGTAGATGTTCCTCGAGTCCGAAATTTGCACATGATTTCTCAACTCCATGACACGCAAACAGCTCCCGCATGCTCCTGGATCCTGGACTAGTCGCCAAGAGCTGCATCCGTCAGCCCGTTGAGCCAGGAGATATGGAACTGTCCCCGATAAGGAAATCCCGATTATCAAGACAGTGACACCCGGTATCAGTTACCCGAGGGAATTTTTTTCTGGGTTCCTTTTCGCCCTTGAATTCGACTGAATCTTGATCATCTTTTGCTAATGCTTGAAGAAAGCCTCGGGGCGACAAGGGTAGCCCATTGGCACAGTCTGTCAGAGATGGCAGTCGATGGAGCTCGAGCGAGTCCCTTCAGCGATGACGCCGATGCTATAGTCGGAAAGGACCAGTTGAGCCAGGCACCCCCTCACAGAGCTGACAATGCGACATGGGAACCCCAACTGGGGCTGCCTCTATCGAGTACGTCGTTGATTAATTTGGAACAAAGCCACGCCGAAGTTCACAGCCTGACATGTGATACACTGGTCAAGCAAGTCGGTGGGTGCACCAAGGCGGGAAGAATCGAAACAGGCTCTGACAGAGAACCGTTGAGTCAGGAGCTCACCTTATAGCAATCAAATGGTATAAACAATTTGTCCCATGTACTGTGTAAGTCCCGGCCAACGCCCGCATTTGTGGTACACTCCGAAATCGATATGTGAAATTTGCTGGTGATTGCTTCACCCGATGGAGCGTCGGAAGATCGGTGCGCCTTGTACTCGCAACAACCATGTTGTTCATGCCATTGTCACCAACCTGGAAGCATCAATCTCACCAAACGCGGGTTGAGGGTGTGGGTATAGGGTGGCCGACTCATAGCTACTCGCTGCCATCATCCGAGAAGGTCGGAAATTTGGCCCTTCTGTACCCAGCTTGACTCAGACGTATAGGCAATCATCGTGGAAGTTGATAAATTGAGAGCTCTTCCAGATCTTCGGTACGGTGAGCCATCACAACACCAAGAACGGATGGAGAGCCAGATATGCCGATCGTAGAGCTCGGTTTCGCCCATTCCTGGCACGCAACGTCGTTAGTCCAATGAGAATATCACGGTTTGTGCAGGCGCCCAGGCTCGTCGACCACGGATCAATGCCCATAGACGGTCAGGCTGCCAGAGCTCTCTGCATTGAATGCCGGTGGACAGAATCAGGCTGAAATCGACCTGGTTGAGCATGCAAGAATAGTCGTGCTCTTCTCCGAACCGTCGCAATCGGTGGGGCACGCGCAGCACAGTCAGATCACTCTTTGTACTCCGGACGGAGTATTACCTTGAAATTGAATGCCCATCAAGCTCCTTCAGATAGACTAACAAGTTGCTTCAACTCTCTGCAAGACCTATAGAGCTCTTTTCACTGGATGGATATCTGCCCATCTGCCCATCTGCTGGATAAGCAGTTGAGCGTACCAACCACAACCACGATGACGAAGATATAGGACGCAGTATCGGATACCTGGAAATCGCTGTGCTGTACAGAAGACTGTCGTCATGAGAGGAGGACTTCATACATTTACAGGAATGGCATTCCATTTGAGGATCGCCAACGAAGCTCAATATTCCATCCGCATTTGTACGAGCGATCTCGATAAGCGTCGCTCGGATCCATGAAGAGCTAGGATGGACATCTTGTGGCTGCGTCGTGTGCCACTCGCCGCGGATTGTTTCGATAGACCATAAGGCCCTTTGCGATTGTCGTAACAAGACTGAAAAATAATAATATTATTTATTCTGGTTTGGGCAACTTTGTTTACCCTCTTGCTTCGCCTTGGACGCTTAAAGAGATTTGTGGAGAAGTGGGAATATGCCGTGTCAGTTCAACCCACACTCCTTATGGGTCCTTCTGGCGGTGCATCCCTCTCGATTTATTGGTGAGCACATCTTGTCGAATCAGAGGCGCACGGGGTATCAATCAAGGCGATATGTACCTGGTACGAGGGTGGCGCCAGGAGCGCGTGGGATGGAGTATGACATCCACAGTACCATGCACCAAGTTTCTGCACCAGATTTTGTTCTTCGGATGCAATGTTGTTGGCTAAGTTTTGCCGTCAGGATCAAAGACCGGTGTTATCGTGCCGATTCCGGACTCTTACAGGGAATCAGTCGATCCCTGAGGATTGAGTCTGTTGTTTGATGGCCGGGTCATCATGATGGTAAGGACAGTTGAATCCGTGGGTGCCGCCTCCACCAACAGCTCCGGCCCTATCGACAAATGTGGAGGCATGATCGAAAACCGCCGTAGCTGATGATTTTTCGTGGCCCTCGTAGTTCGAATTTTGCCACTTAATTCCATCGCCTTTCGTCTCTCGCATCAAATCCTGCTTGGACCTGCAGTCAGCTATCCGACCTCAAGGTAAACGTCTGGCCAGCTTCTGGCAGAGAAGGAAAAGAGTCGTGCTATCATGGCATTGCAGACTTGGTTCAGTGGGTTGCGTGTGCTATCGTGCCAGGGACCATCGGTAGGTACTCCGTATCTGGACGACACGGGGTGATGAGCCCGAGATTCAGCCACAGCCGGACTGAATTTCCCCACTGAATTTCGCAAGGGGCCATCACCCCTTCAAATCCGCCCCTTCCCCCAGAAGTGAAATCATCGACCCCCTTGCAGGTGATGGACCGCCAGACGTCCCCGAAAGTCCAAGTCCGAGCCACTGGAAAGAGCCCACAAGGTGACCTTCGTAAACCCACTCTTCCAGGCCGGCGAAGCCTAGTGGTCACAGAACAGGTAACCAGAATTTTACTTGTGCCTGAAGCTGAGATGTCCAGGATGTCATAGGAGACGCCTCAAGGGCGATACCAAGGGGCGGTTTTGGCGGGCGGCATTGTCCTTTCTGGTTAGGCCACAGCTGCCCCAGAGAGATTTCTGATCGTAAGGCCTCAGCTATCCGGTAACCACCCTTCTGGGGCGTTCTGACGCGTTCTATCGGTTCCCCCGAATTGGGAGCCCCGGAAGTAGCCCTACGAGTACCAACGAGGTACACAGTAACTTGTGCACAGCCTAGCCCTGATGGTACCCCCTGAGTGTTGGTCGGATTGCGCCATTGATGGACGGGGTTAGGTCAGTCGTGTCCGTAAGGAGTTGAGTTGTACCAAGTATTCTTTCTGGCCTTGGTGATTACTGTACTCGTTCTTGGATGCTTGCAAAGGTCTCCGTTGTGGCGATTCATAGCACCTAGGGAGATGGCAATGCCACCGTGCTCCTCGTAGAAAGGAACGGTAGGATTGAATGGATGGGGATTTCCAATATGTGCTCAAATCAGCACAGAAAGTTCGAGGGGCCCAGCAGGGCTCGGTATTCACACACCGCGACTTCTTCTGTTTTGCATCATAGGCATGCATGCAATATTCCGGACGAGTGTACATAGCACCTCGTTCCAAAAGTCTGAGTACTCGGTACACCCACTGCCACTCCCGAGGGTCGGTATGGTCGCCAGGAATCTACTTTGAACGACTCCCGATTTTTTATCGTGGGTGGATGTGTTCTAAATTCTGTTCGTCAGACAAGCCCGTTTTCCGACTGCCTCGGATCTTCCCTTGTCACTCTACGCCAATCTCGTGCAGGATGGTACTTGAGCGCTTCCCCATCATTTCCCCAATACGGACTGTCTCGCCGTACTGCGACGAAGCAGAATTTCTCCCTCGCTCTTGCCGTGGCCCGCGGCTCGCAGGTCGCTCCATGAGGCAATAGACTGCGAGTACTCGGCCCAAGTGGCATTATTATTGAGATTTGACCAGACCACCAACTTTACCGGCCCAACAGGAATCATCACCGGGAAAGCACGAGAGAGAGCATCGGTTGGGTACCGGAATATGACTTCCCCAGAAGAATGCCAGATGTTGCTGTACTTGTTAGTTCGGGGGAACGCGAAGGAGTCCGAGATTCCGAAACTCGCATTTCCAACGTTCGCCCGGGCCTCCCCCGGGCCATGATTCTGCCCTGATCCTGCCCCAAGTCTCGCCCAGGCATTCCAGGCCTCCCAACAGACGCCTATTTGTTACACATACTGGTAGAAGTTTCAAGTTTCAGCTCACCCGCCGCCCTTCCCCGGATCATCTTCGCATAAGGCTCGTTCGCCATCACTTTGATCGCGTCCCTTTTCCCAGGCCCAAGAGGGAGAGGCAGGTGTCAGGGAAAACAGAAGGGGGTCGTGCCATAGCTACTAGGTATGTTAAGGATTATAGGTACAGAATAAACAGAGAGAGAGCAAGGGATATGGTTCTATCCGCCAACAAGGTAACCTTGGGCGGGCACTCGGTCCCCTCCTATCAGCTGCAGTATCAGTGCCAGCGCGCTTCTCCTGGACGAGATGTGGCCTTCTCTTCCAGCTTTTTCTCTCCAAGGCTGCCGTTGCCGTGGCCTGATAAGAAAATCGGCACTAAGGGAGCAGGAGCCCACCACTGCTGGGCCCAAGTCAAGTCCATTCGTCATTTGAATCATTTTCCATCACATCACAGCACAAGGGCCAACAAAGTGCCGTGCCTTGCCTTGGTGCCTGGTCCTTTGGCCCCTCCGATCCTCTTACCCTCTTCGCCCTCTCGCCCTTAATGGAAGCGCCTCCCCCCAATTATTTGTCCCACAGTTACCTACAAAGCACGCCTCGCGACTTTTCCCTCAGCTTCACCTCACCTCACCCACGGTTTCATACTACAGGCTACTGGCGCCCTCGATTCGCGCCCACTAGTCCCTACCATCTGGCACAAGCGGTGCTCCCACATTCCTACGGAGGGCAAGAGGGTAATAACTCGTCAAGAAACCTTCGCCTCTTCCACCTTCTACATCCTTCCGTCAGAGCAAAGAAAAAAATCACGACCACCGAAACACACGCACACAACACCACCCCCCGTCATCCAACCCCTGTCCCCCCGGTCTCCAGTTTTTCCCACGTCCGCAGTGCCGGGTAATTTCCTCATCCTCGTTTCTCGACGCCCAAGTCATCATCTCGACCACCTGAACCATCTATTTTCTCCAACACACCGGACCCGGTTCATTTCTCATCCCAATCCTCTCACTCTCCTGCATATTACCTGAACAAAACGCCGTCCACCCCGGGGCCTCCTCGTTTCTTCTCCTCTTCCCCCCCTCTCCCCCCAAAACTATTCAATTCTCTGACCACACCATTTCCCTGACCTCACCACCTACCACACCACCTCTCTTCCAGAGACGTCCCACGCTACAGCTTTTGTTATCGCCAATCCGCTGCCGCCCACTTCCAATCTGCGCCTTTCCGACCCCAGGCCTTGCGGTTCTTGTCCTTGTGCATGCGTCACGCCGCCATCGGTCAACTAACTACTAAGTGGATGATTCACCCCACGATAAGCGATCATCTTCCCGGGGAACAAACTCTCCCTTCGCTCGAATGCAACGCTCTTCGTCTGCAGTAGATTTTACTGCCATCCTCAACCCTTCTCCTTCGTCCTCGGACTCTCCCTCATCTTCCCACCCTTCGCACGAGTCCATTTCGCCGCCGACGACGACGACCCTTCTGCCCAACAACACCTCCGTCACGACGCAACCTGAAGGCAACATGGCAGCCGCTGTCAGCCTGATGCCGACGACGGCCATGGGTGCTCAGGCTCCCAGCACAGAAGAAAGGCAGGACCTCCCTCGACCCTACAAATGCCCTCTTTGCGACAGGGCTTTCCACCGTCTGGAGCATCAAACCCGACATATCCGTACGCACACCGGAGAGAAGCCTCACGCCTGTCAGTTTCCTGGTTGTAGCAAGCGCTTTAGTCGATCCGATGAATTGACTCGCCACTCGCGCATTCACAACAACCCCAACTCGCGAAGAAACCAAAAGACTCATCAAGTTGCTGCCGCCGCCGCTCTCGCCGGTCTTCAGGATGGCTCGAACCATCAGGCCTTTGCTTCGCAAGCTCAGATGATGCCGCCGCCCAGCAAGAGCCATTTGCCCCGCTCAGCCCCTACTTCAGCCGTCGGCTCCCCCAACGTCTCACCACCTCATTCTTTTGCGGTCCAGGTCTCCCACGGGGGCCCTCAGATGCCGTCTCAGCTTGGACTGTTTAACCGCCCCGACGACAGAAACTCGATGGACATCAATCTCCTTGCGACCGCCGCGTCTCAAGTCGAGCGAGACGACCACGTTACTAGAGTCCCCTACCAACACCAACACCACTTGTTCAGTCATCGCTCCCACAACACCAATGGACGATTGCCATCACTCTCAGCCTACGCCATCTCACACTCCATGTCGAGATCTCATTCCCAAGAAAACCATGATGACGATCACCGAGTGAAGAGATCCAGGCCAAATTCGCCACATTCAACAGCTCCCTCGTCTCCGACCTTCTCTCACGAGTCGATATCGCCCACTCCTGACCATACGCCGCTTGCTACCCCAGGACACTCTCCACGTCTTCGACCTCACGGCAGTGACCTACAGCTTCCAGGTCTCCGTCATCTCTCGCTTGGGCATACTCCTCTCCTGGCTCCAATGGAGCCCCAAGCTGATGGATCTTACTCTCACATTCCGCCGCCACAGCACTCGGGCCCTTCGATAGCAGACATTGTCACCGGAGCGCAACGGAAACTGCCCGTCCCCCAACTTCCCAAGATTGGAGTCTCCGAGATGTTGCATCTACCGGGCGGATTAAGTTCAGGAGAATCTAGCACGGCTGCCTCAATCAATGGCGATTTTGCAAGATGACTGGATCAGGATAACAAAGGCCTTCTACAGAGTCCGCCGTGGTCCACCTGACGACAAGTGTCGTATTGTTTGGATGAGCAATACACTCCTCTTTTCTTGACTAGGTTTTGTTTTGCTTTTTGGCGTCTGGAAGTGACTCTCTATCTACACGGGATGAAGCCCCAATTCATGGGATGCTGGGATGAATTGGAGAACGATGTCACAGCGAGGAGCAGGTTATAGACGGATAGGGACAACAAGGTGGAATGCGCCGCATGATCGCGCCAAATAGAGTGGTGTTTATTGGTGACCGGCTGTATGGTATGATGGTATCGAACCTGGCAAATGTGTGCTCCTAGAGTTTTGAGCAGCCAATCCCCTGTTTACATGTGTAATTTTGAGATAGCCAATTCAACCTTACGAGTCCTTAACACCTCTAGTCGTGTGGTGATCGTTTCCTGTGGTTTGTTTGCTTTGACCGGACTGTCCCTGCGAACAAGTCCAAAGCCCGCCATGGCCGGCCAAGAGTTTTGTCTCGGGTCATGGACTCACCAAATCTGATAATGCATTCAGCTAATCATTTGATTCTGCTCGAGGCATCCTAGCTTTTCCTGTGTTTGCAACCTTCAGAACAAAGCCTGAACCCCACAAACTACTCTCCGCGTCGTCCGCAATCTGGACAGCTGAGTCACGGTGCAGCCTAGCGTCTTGTTGCTTTCAAAATGGCAAGCAGTGAATCCAACCTCCGGACTCGGTTCGGAGAAGGAGCCTGACAACATGTTGGGGGCGACAAGAGAATCACGGAGTAACACTTTGTCTTCCTCCTGTAGGCAGTCCAATCTCCAGACTTGCACTGTCCAACAACGACACGGCGTTGGGCGATGCCGAACCTTCACACATCTGGCTGATGGGAGGGGAGAATAACCGAGAATGACAAGTGAGTGCTACTCAACAACTACGTACTCAGTACTTCGCAGAGTCCTGTTGCCTCGGGGACGCCCTCCATTGTCGCCGCAATAGCTTGTGTAAGACCATCCCCCCCACACTATGCAGCGCTGATGCATCGTGACCAGACCAGCTGAAGGGACGAGTGACGGGCCAAATGCCTGCCTAGAGATTTGGAGAATATGCTGTGGGAGAAGGAAAGCACGAGGTTTTCGCGACTCGGTCTACTCTGGAAGAACCTGATCCTTTTGCTCGATTTCTGCCCCGGACAAACGTCTCAAAGCCCGGGGGGGGGGGGGGGGGGGGGGGGGGGGGGGGGGGGGCAAATCGTGGAGTCCCCAGCCTGTGTCGCTCTCACTTGAAAAGGATGCGGAGGGAGCGTCCCCAGAGTGCGATCTAGCCACGACCCCCAATCGCGTCTTCACACGGCGAGAAATACCTCCTTGTTACTGTACCTTGGCTGAGCGCGGGAACCCATTTGCCGTTGCCGGTTCCGACTACCTAGCAGATCACCTTCCCGAGTGACAGAACCCGAGGATCACGCAAGTCAACGGACTGATGGACCAAGGACAAATGATTAAGAAACTCAATATTTCCAGGCATCCATGCCGTGCTGATGCAGGCATGAGCCGAGGGTATACTGCTACTCCCGGGCGATTTTCCTTTGGACCAGACCGGCAGTTTTGATCGAGATGTGATCACTGATGGCCGCAATTGTGGAGAATGTGTCAGACACAGGGCTTTTGGGTCACCCTAGGTATTGGATCTTTATAACCGAGATCGGAATATGGCCTGAGCAAGTCTTATTACTGCTCTGGCCGAGTTCTGTATCTTGACTTGTGGTGACCTAAGTATGTATGCAACTAGGGCACGACAAATCTCCAACTACCAAGGACATACGAGTACTCGTCTCTCCTAAAGTCACTTGGTGTTATTAGCCGGCCGGCGTTGCATTCGGAATTCATCCACACACGTCTCACGACGGTCAAGTTTTCTGAAGTCTCCGAGACAAGACGTAAGTGGTCGGCACGTCTCAACACTTCTGACATGTCTCAGCGCCAAACCCCCTCTCCCTGGAGGCGCAGATGAATCTCTTATCCCTCTTGTTTCGCCGACGCTAGCGAAAGGCCTCGTCTTGCCCAAAAGACCTGGCAGACCCGGAAATTGTTTCGGAATGTGGAACACGTCGACTTTCAAAGCGATAAACTGGACAAGGCGGTCGCGGCGCTTTTTTTTTTTGGGACGGATTTCATTCCCCATTTCCCGTAAATTCCGCATCTTTTGCTTTCTCCCCACACAAATCTAACTTAATGCACCGATCGCCCGCAAATAGGCGGAGAATGCGGCATCCGTATTGCTGCACAATGCAAGCTCCATGGGTGACAGCCCCACCGCCACCACAAGACAGTCCTCTGTAAACTTCCAAGCATAGGGGTTTTAAAAGGCAGATTATAAGTAAGTATTTACCTAGGTATGTACGCTTTGTTTAGGGGGCGAGAGGGGGGAATTGGCACCCGAGTTCCGGTCCCCTTCCTCTACCTATTTCGTGGGGAAGTCCAAAGCGAGCCGACCGCGCCGTCGGGAGAAACACAATCCTGTGCGATGATTACGATTTCAACTGGGCAAAGTCAACCATCCATCCCTCGCTCGGGCTTCATCCTTATCTTAAGAAACGCCTCATTGAACCAACTGTGTCTCCAAACCTTGCAGATCGCACATGCCAACGACAGCTTCTTCCTGTACGCGTACCCACATGCTTGTCGGCAGCAGGGCCTTGGACGCCACTTGAGCACATGTTATAACATATATTTGAGACCGTGGAGGGCTTTGAGATTGACAAGTCTTGGGCCAGCTGCCTGGGCTCTTATCCTGTCTCGTGAAAGCCAACACTTCCCCATGTTCATCAGTGGACGGCTGCAAAGGGAATGCTGATCATCCGAAGTACGCCTCCTACTGATGGGGTGAGCGAGACTTCGACGCCGACGAGCTATGTCAAAGTTTCTTTTTTGCTACTGCGCTCAGCCTGCCACATGTTCCTCAAGGCCTCGTGTTTGTGATTTTGAAAAGAGACGAACAATACGAGGGCTCTGGATTCATGTTGCTTTTCCCATGGCCTGTCAGGCTTCTGGCAACTCAGAAGTTGATGGTGAGAGGCGAGATCGGCAGTCCCCCACCCATTGAGACAGGCACATTCCTTGCTGTCTTCCTCTCTGTTGTGATGTTGCCATGGTTTGCGTGCATGGGAAGACCAAGGCGGTCAACAAAAGCCAGACCAATGATGACCGTCGCCTCCAGCTGAAAACCCCCGAGCGCATCCATCACCTATGAGCGTGACAGCCAAGTCCTCATGACAGGCATGGTGTGGAGGCAACCAGGAAACATTTGCTAACAGCCCCGTGATACTGTGGACGACGCTTGCTTCTCATCTACATAGATGCCCATTCCGCAACCCTTTTCTTAGACTTCCCATTCGCCCGAAGGCTGTCACTGTTGGACAGTCGCGAGGTGTCATCAAACTGACGCCAGTTGTCAGTCACCCCCGAATCGGCGTGCGTCGGCGGAGCTCTTGAACGCGCGAAGGATGCGGTGATCAAGTCGGTTCCGCACGAGGCTAAAATGCGGTGGTCACTCTCCTTCTGATTTCACGTAACATCCTCTACATACGCATTTTTTCAACTCGAACTGTTGAAGGGTGCTCAGGGATAAGCCAGCATTCACGGGTTTCTGGAGGTCAAGCGTACAGACGCCGTGCGCTGGACAGACACACATTCTCCACACGGATCAACAACTCACAACCCGGCACGCAATTGTCTTCATATATGGACTATACCCCAAGAGCACCGGACCTACCTAAGTCGCTAACTACCTACTTAGGTCTTGTGGGGAGGAGCCAATAGCCCTTGCAGGCATAGAGGCTTAAGAAACCCGCTTCTTCCTGTCCCAGTCGCCTGTCGTCATGCTAGAAATCAACCAATTCGCTTGAAAATGTAGATAGGGTGTGGAAGGTTGAAAGCTTCAATGCAGCAAGAACTTCGACACACACCCCGACTCAGTCAACATGACATTGTTCGTCTAGCATGCGCTTCTTTGGGGATAGGCTAAGGGGTAGTAATATTCTTCCCCAGGTTTTCAAATGAGGAACTGCTTCCGCCTGCCCTAGTGGGAGTAGTTTGCTCCATGTGGGCCGCCTGCCGAGTTCAGCTCGAGACCCAAAGCTCCATTCCATTGTTGCGACGAAGTTTCTCGACATACGGATACAACCTTGAAATGTTGGGAATTGATGGTTTTCTAAACTTGCGCCATGGCTTCGCAGGCGCGACGAACCAGAAGCCGCTGGATGCAATAACCATGTCGGTGAAGCAAACCAAAACACATGCACTGCTCGCCCTTCCGAATGCACATCCGACCGCACACGAGGTCATCACTGGTTTCTTATATCCCTTCAAGCGAGCAATGCTCGGGAACATGGTGGGACTTTGCCTGCATCCGGACACGCACCGGAGACATTATCCGGACATTGAACACCCTTGGACTTACGCCTGCGAGCGAGACTCTCCAGCCGAAAAGGCAACAGTGAGGCCCCAAAGCCCATGATTCACGCGGCTCCGCCTCTCACCCATGAAAACTATTACATACACAGACGCTGTATCCCTGCCCGTCTCGACGGAGACAATGTCGACATTGAGTCAAATTTCGAAAACCTGGTCTCCCACCCGAAATTTCACTTCTTGGATTGAACTTGCGAACTCGTATACGGAGGGACTCCTCTTTGATACTGGCTCACCCGTCTCTGACTTGACATCCGGTTGTGGGCGAGCCGGGGGAAATGGGGGTCTTACCAGCACGATGGAAATCCGTGTTTTAGGGTGATCGGAGTCACAGATGGGTCGTCATTTCAGGTATTGCCACCGCTACCCCTTGGCTCCGCCACGATCGACACAGGTACAGTTCTTTCACAAGAATGTAGGGGCGGACAACTATCTCTTTATCCTTTCTCCAGAGATCTCATGCTCTAGAACCAACCGACTCCTGTGATGACAATCGTGCCGCATCTCTCTCGCGTACGGCTTTCCAGCAGACTGAACTTTCCCTCGCCCACTCCTAGTCAACTCTATTCCCCTTTACAAGAGCCTCCATCCTCTACCACATTGACGTCCACTCTGCGTGCGTCCCCAGACACGTTTAAACACACTGTCGACCGCGGTCACTCCATCTCTTACCTGATTTGAGCGGCAGGCGGTTAGGGTTGGTTTGCATACAAAGTGGTTGCCTCTCGATCCTAGCGTAATGTACCTCCGTATATCAGATGCTTATCGCGACAGCGAGCCTTTGGAGTTAAAGAAAAGACAATGCCCGTGCATGAGGTTGTGAAGGAAAGCCCCTTCTCCAACAAACGCACCCTGTGAGGGCACTGAAATGCTAGGAAAGCAGCCCAGCGACAACTTTCTACAAGACTGGCCTGCTCAAGCGAGGGCGACTCTACATAGCCTGAGTGCAGGGATAAAATCTGAAGGAATACGAAATACCATCGTCTAGGCGCGCTTCATGTGGTAGAAAGAGTTACAAGTTGTTCATGCCACATGCGTGCGACATCCCTTGCAAATAGCCCTCCGCAGAGCCCAGATCCTGCGCGTCGGTTAACTCCCATAGTCTCGTCAAGCTCATGATCCAATACCTCACATGTTACTTGCGGCGACCGTAATTATTGCCTTCATTATGCGAGGTCTAAAAAATCCAATAGCAGGCCATCTACTTCCATGCATTCAATCCTGCCCAAGGATCCTGATCCTGTCCTGCTGTGGCTCCACCACTAGCAAGTTGCCCCTGCTGTGTCGGCCCCTGAGTCTGAGTTTGGCTTTGCTGCTGAGGTTGCTGCCCATATCTGATGCCATGCGTATAGTTCGCATAGCCGCCTGGTCCGCTCGCCCAGACCCCGGACGGGTTCGGAGGGTACTGTGTTGTTGAGCCTCCACCAGGCGGGCCCGGTGGCGGGGGCGGAGGCACGTAATTCTGAGGCATGTTGTATGGAGATGGAGACGGCTGATAAGGCTGATGTTGCTGGTAGGGTGGTTGCGACTGGGGTATTTGTGGGTGTGGCGATGGGTTTTGAAAGGAGCCATTTGGCAGAGGCGCGCCGGGTTGAGGAGGAGGGAAGGGGTATTGCGGATACTGGTGGCTTGGGGAAGCGAACGTCAATGGCTGATGAGCTTGACCGGCTTGTGGAAAGTATGTATTCACTGAACCGGGAGGAGGCGAGGTGATGGGCGAGAAGCCATAAGAAGCTGGCTGTTGATTCGGCGATGCGACGGACCTTTCAGGGTACGCCATGGGATTATATCCAGAAGAGAGAGGCGCTGCTGCTCCTTGAGCAAAGGCATGCTGGGAATCAATGGGCGACGGGTGTGTTGGCTGCGGAGGAGGCTGAAATTGATTAGAATATCCGTTGGGTATAACTGGCGCGGGCGAATGACGGGGAGGAATCGTAAAGCGTGGGTCGGCGTTTGTAGTGGGGTGTGTTGGCGAAAGAGGTGCGGGCGATCTTGATGGGTTAATCGGCGGTAGAGGAGGCAGAGCTGGAGGCTCTGATTTTGGTGACGCTGACTTGGGTTCCATGGACAAGCGATTCATCAATTCCTGCATTCGTCTTTGCTCGGCAGCAGCTTGGCCATCGGCCGAACTGTTTTTGGTCTGCTCAATCTGGTGAAGTAGTTGCGCTCCCTCTGCTCTCCGGTTGCTCACAAAGGAATCAACGTTCTTCTCCAGACTGTCAACGCTTTCCTTCATTTCACTATAGAAGCCTTGTGCACGTATAAGCCCCTGTATCAGATCCTCGTGCGCGTTGAATATTCTCCGATATTTGTTCATGACATTGTTCTTGCTCTTCTGCACGGCGTCGTACCTCTGCTGGTCTGAACGAACTCGTTTGTCTTGCAGCAAATCGCCATATGTCTTCGTCAATTCTTTCAGTAACGAAGATTGCTTGTGGACGGTCGAGGTGAGCCGATTCTGGTGAGACCGGAATTTCTCGAGCTCAGCCTGGAACAACTGATTTTCTTGGGTTGCAATAGCCTTCTTGTTCAGGATGAGCACATTTGATATATCGTCAGTGTGAACTTTCTCCTTCAGATCTTTCAGAACTTGCATTCGCTCGCGTTTCACGAGATTGAGTTTCCTCAGAAGATCTTCGACTTTGGCGATCTGGTCTGCAACTGACAAGCCGCCCTCCCCATAATCTTCATCCAGGAGAGTGCCTTCATCTGCGTCTCTGCTTCTGTTCTTCGCTCCAGACCCAGCCTTGATTAATGCTTGTTGATAGAGAACATCTGCCTCGCCTTGTTCAGCTGCATTCCGCATCTCTTCAAAATCACTTTCGTACTGCCGAGCTGTCGAAAACAGCTGCGCGTCACTGTTGCCAGCCTCGTCCACTGTGTCGCGATAGCTCTTAATATCGGCTCTCAACGTTGACGTCAACCTGGAACTCGGTTGTTGAGTCCAATCTGCTCCGTACTTGGATCTCATCTTTTCGCAGACACTCTCCTCCATGTCAAGTTGTTTGGTGCTCTTAGCCAAACTTTCCAAAACGGTCAGCTTGTCTTTTTGGAGCTGTTCAAAGGCCGCGGTAAAAGGCTGGTGGTTCGCCAGTTCTTGACACCATTGTTCAAACTCCCTATCTACGCCCATTTCCTGTTCCAGTCCGCCTTTCAAAACATTGAGACTATTGGGAAGCTTGAGGTAATCGAGACTCGCTGCCATCTCTCCATTTGCTTGTTCAACTTTCTCCGCTTCGGATCGGATCAATTTCGCCTTCTCTTCGTCGTACATGCTGGCCGATTCTGTGACTGACATGGGTACGATTTTCTGGAAAATGTCCGGCCCGATGATCCTTTGAATATCTTGTCCCTGATATAACTCGGAGAGGGGGATGGCTTTGGCCGCTGGAACTTTTGTCACAGGGGACAAAGACGCTTCTGCCGGCACCGTCTGATGATATATGAAGTCGTTGTCTTTGACTGAAGATGCCAACTTCTCTTGTACACTCTCCATCTGCCTTCGGGTAATTGACTGTATGGTTGGGGCGGTGTCGGACCCGAGATTTGAAGCAGAGGACGGCGATGATGGAAAGGCCTTTGCAAGTGAGTAGGCCTGCTTGCTTGACTTCTCCGCCAGCTGTAATCGCGCGACCGCAGGTCCTTGCTGATTGGTCTCCTCCTCAGCTAATGCCTGATAGTACTCTGCTAGCGAAGAAAAGTGTAGTGCTTTGATCTGAACCAGCTTCAACCAGGAAGACTCGAACACCCCTCGCGCATGGTCGGATTCGAGGCCCTCTTTTGCCTGGCTGTAGAGGAACTGCGCTTGCGCAGCGAGTTTGGCCAGTAGTGCTGGCTTCTTTCCGTCCCGAACCTGTTTTTCCATGAACACCTCCTGCGCTTGGCCTAAAACAATATTGATGAGGGTTTTAATGGTCTCCCGATTCAAATCAGTGGAAGGCGCATGGAGGAAATTTTCGTTGATGTAAGTAAACATGCCCGCAGATGCTTGGAAGGAGTGATACGCTGTCTTGAGGTCCTTGTCCTCTGAACGATTCTGGGCGGCCGCATGGCAGGACAAAACAGCGGCTATGTTGAATATGACAGAGGCCTTCTCGAAGGCCAGCGAGTACTGCGATGTGGAGGCGCGCGTGAAAGCGTCAAACCACTGAAAAGAGATCTTGATGTGTGCCTCGTCGATGGGGAACCGGAGGTCCAGAAGTTCGAGTTGCCCATAGTATCTATAAAGCAAGTCCCTTCCAGATGCCGAGTCGGCGCCGGCCCCTCTCATGTCTTGCCGTAATCTGTTCAGAGTTCCAATCTCTTCAACATATTTGCTCGGGTCGTCTCCATAGCTCGTGCGTATATATTGAGAGAGTGGTTCGATCCAGCTGACCTCTGATGTTGTCTTCAGCGGACAGGATATCATCGGCGCTTGCACCATCTTGACGGTGATAGAGGAATGTGGATTCGGTAAAAGCGACGGCGGTAATCAGGAAATCGAAAGGGAATAATTAAAGCATTTGGTAAATACAGTCAACATAAGAGAAGTTGGTCTTAAAGGGTCGAGGTTCGATGGCCGTGCGAGGCGACTCTAAGATAGACACGACACCGGCAGGACAGGCTGGATGAAAGCGACCTGCGTCCCGCACTGGGTAGCGAGCGGAGATCCACTCGGCAGTGCTCCATACATGTACTTTGTTACACATTGGTAGGCAGCCTTCTATTCCTGATAATGGGACTACACCTTCACCCTCAACCAACGTCCCCGCCGACCTGGAGTGGATTGGAAGGCCTGCTTCATTTCCAGTTCATTGCTACATGCTATACTGTACTCGTTGGCTTGCTTTTCACACAGTACTAGTATTTCTACACGAGACAGGAGTTCTGGGCCATTGATCACACATCGCCTGTATACACATATATGGGATACTGTACACTCTTTGAGAATCCGCTGGAGGCCAACATCTATCGCCGTCGCTATGAGTCGTAAAAAGCAGGAGATTGGGTCTGTGGAATTCAATGCTTAATGCACAGCAAATCAACCAGACCCGGATGCCTTCTTTGGCTCATCCTCCTCGTGCGCTTCTGCTTCATTCTGCTTCCCTGACTTGTCTGGGTCCAGATTATCATGCTGATGGGTGAGCCGATGCCAGGTGGATTTCAGGAACCCTTCGTTCTTGTGATCGGCGGCCTTGTTTGATGGTTTCGATGCCTTGTTGTCTTTGGCGGATTCTCTGAGGAAATCAGTCAGCACCCTGCCCGTTAAATCGTCCGGCCCACTCACTGCTTGTACTTATCCAAGTTCATGATCCTCTTTGCCGCCTTGTCACCCATTTCATCAGCTAGCATCTCAATGATTGTCCGCTGGTTGGCGGTCAAATATTTAGGCATCTGAACTTTGAATTCCACCCTCAGGTCGCCAGAAGAACCAGCACCACGTCCACCCAGCCTCTTCATACCCATCCCGGGCAGTGTGATTCTGTCGTTCGTGGATGTCCCTGTCGCAACCCTGACTTTGACCTCCCCGTCCAGAGTCGGCACAACTACCTCCCCTCCGAGCAGCGCAGTCGTCAGAGGTATCGACGCAGTGTGGAGAATATCGGCTCCGTTGCGGCTGAACCTGGCATCTGGCGCAACCCGAATAAAGACATATAGGTCTCCGCGCCGGGTTCGGGCTTTGGGGTTTGCTGACATTCCGGTTGGCGGGTAGTCACCAGCACCGGCCACGCGAAGACGCATTCCATCCTCAACCCCACCAGGGATATCGACCTCGACAGTTTCCCTCTTGCGGACCACCCCGTTGCCAGCGCAGGTATTGCATTCAGATCCTCTTGGTATCACCACCCCGGTCCCACTACAAGCGTCGCAAGAAGATGCCATCTGAAATCCGGCCTGCATCACGTGCACCCTCGTACCAGTTCCATTACATCGTTTGCACTGCTGTCTTGAAGAACCTGGTTTCAACCCGTCACCTTTGCAAGTGCCGCACTGTACAAGAGGCGTGATGGTAATATTCTTAGCAACACCTTTGGCGGCATCCATGAAAGATATATTCGTCTGGACTTCGATATTTTCCCCCACCAGAATTTCTTCCTGGAAAGGTCCACCGCTCCTCCGTCCACGACGGCCACCAGTGAATGCGCCAAACAGATCCTCAAAGTTGAACTCCGCACCAAAACCCCCACCAAATCCCGCAAAAGGGTTTCCTCCAGCAGCCCCGGCAAATGGATGCTCACCCCCAGCGCCTGGATGGAACCCAGAGCCTTGGTCAAAGGCCGCAGCACCATATTGATCGTATGTGGCCTTTTTCTGAGGATCGTTCAGTAACTCATATGCTGACTGCGCATCCGTAAATTTCTCCTTTGCGCTGGGGTCTTTGTTCGTATCCGGGTGATACTTCTTTGCTAGGGTGTAATATGCCTTTTTAATCTCAGACGCGGTGGCATTCTTTCCAACGCCCAAAGTTGCATAAGGGTCCTTGGTCGCTTGAATAGTCGAGGTTGCGGAAAACGATCGTACTTGGCTTGACAGGCTTCGTGGAGATATTTGATACGTTCGTTGTAGTAGCGGTCGTTTCGAAGCGGCGGAATCATAGAATCTCCTTGTTTGAGCTTTGCGAGTAAAGTTGTTTCGTTGTCGAGGATATTGAACCGTTCTCAAAATCGTCCGCATGGGAAGCGCAGCCGTACCAGCCCAAGCGGCTGGCCCTGCTGCAGCACTCATGGAGGGAATGTGTCTACAGATATATCAGCACGGCCTTTGTATGTGCATCGAGTCGTTCGGTCGGGCCAGATCGTCGAGGTTGCAGGATGGCTGAAGATGAGTTTGATGTGAATGGTCTGGCCTCGAAACTTCCAGGCACTTTTCGGCTTTTTGCCTCGGCTAAGTTTCCGCTTATAGCGCAACTGATACAATGATATCAAAGGAAATCATGCGAAGCAGAGTATTCGCAATACGCCGTTGCCTTCAACTTTTGTTCTTCTTTCCCGTTCCGCCTTTCTCCTTTTCTCTGAGTGGCCTGCATCCGACTCGCTGCTTCCAGTTTTCTCCAATTCTCTTCTCCCGGAGCAGTTGCTTGCCATTCGAACCTGGGCAGCAGCTGTCCGCTTCTGCCAGAGCATGCTTCGCGGCCAAACGTTACCATGGAGGACTGCACTCCGGGCCAATCCTCGCCACATCTGTAGAGACTGCAGGCGACAGCTTCTACAGAGACATCCATTATCGATCTCCGCGGCCTCCCTGTGCCCCTCTAATTACCTGCCCATAGCTGCCCGTCAAGGATTACAAATACGCCAGTTCGCTTCTCATCCTGCTCGCAGGAAAGACAAGCCGCCGGAAGATGATTCACCGCCTCAAAAAGAAGAAGTTGAATCAAAGCCAAAGAAAGGAGGGAATGAGCTAGACGAAGCACCGAGGACGGAAGATGCTGCTGAATCTAAGAAGAACCCTGCCGAACCGCAGCCTATACCCCAAACTGCAAGCGATGGCAAACCCGCGGCTGCAGGGGGGAGCAGCAGCGACTCTGGCTCAGGAACTGGGCAAACCTCTGGTAGTGGAGGTGATGGCAGTAGGCGTGGGCGGCGGAGCACACAGATATCCAAACCCACCATTCCAGAAACGTATCCACAGGTCATGGCTATCCCAATCGCAAAACGGCCTCTTTTCCCAGGCTTCTATAAGGCGATCACCATCCGAGACCCCAACGTTGCTGCAGCAATAACGGAGATGATGAGGAGAGGGCAACCTTATGTGGGAGCGTTTCTCTTCAAGGATGACGCTGCTGACAAGGACATTATTGAGAAAATGGATGACGTTCACGACGTTGGTGTCTTCGCCCAGATCACGAGTGCGTTCCCGGTCCATGGGGATGAACACAGCCTGACTGCGGTTTTATATCCTCACCGAAGGATCCGGATGACTGCATTAATGCCCCCGTCAACGACAGGGGAGGGGGGTTCGGTTGTTGAAGTGCAATCTGCCAAGGAAGGAAAACCAAAATCAGATGGCACCGACAACAAGGGCGATGTTGTTGCAAGTTTTGAGGAGCCGAGCAAGGAGCAGCCCGCCCAACTGAGTGTTTACGAACCTACTGCGTTCCTACGCAAATTCCCGGTCTCGTTAGTCAATGTGGAGAATCTGACGGAAATGCCCTTTGACAAGAAGAGCGGTGAAATCAAGGCTTTGACATCAGAAATTGTGAGTGTGTTTAAAGAAGTCGCCAGCCTTAATCAACTATTTCGAGATCAGATCTCCGACTTCAGTGTCTCGCAGTCTGCCGGGAATGTACTTGAAGAGCCAGCCAAACTAGCTGATTTCGCAGCAGCTGTTTCGGCTGGTGAGATTGGAGAATTGCAGGACGTCCTCCAAACCATGGATGTTGCTCAAAGGCTGCACAAGGCGCTTGTCGTCCTCAAGAAGGAGCTGATGAACGCACAGTTGCAATCTAAGATTTCAAAAGATGTCGAGAGCAAGATCCAAAAGCGTCAGCGAGAATACTGGCTCATGGAACAGATGAAGGGTATTCGAAGAGAGCTCGGGATCGAGTCTGATGGCAAGGACAAATTAGTGGAGAAATTCCGGGAAAAGGCCCAAAAGCTGGCCATGCCCGAAGCCGTAAAAAAGGTCTTCGAGGAGGAACTTAACAAGCTTGCGCATCTAGAGCCTGCGGCATCTGAATTCAATGTGACGAGGAATTACCTGGATTGGATTACTCAGATTCCATGGGGTCAGAGAAGTGCCGAGAATTTTGGCATCAAAAATGCAATGACCGTCCTCGACGAAGATCACTACGGCTTGAAAGATGTCAAAGACAGGATTCTCGAGTTTATTGCTGTCGGAAAGCTCCGTGGGACAGTAGAAGGCAAGATCTTGTGTTTTGTTGGACCTCCCGGCGTGGGAAAGACGTCGATCGGCAAATCGATTGCTCGGGCGCTTAATCGGCAGTACTATCGCTTCAGCGTGGGCGGACTGACTGATGTCGCCGAGATCAAAGGTCACCGCCGGACCTACGTTGGCGCTTTGCCGGGAAGGATCATCCAAGCGCTCAAGAAATGCCAGACCGAAAACCCTCTGATCCTCATTGATGAGGTGGACAAGATTGGCCGTGGCCATCAAGGAGATCCGGCATCAGCACTCCTCGAACTTCTCGACCCGGAACAGAATTCCAGTTTCTTAGATCATTACATGGACATCCCCGTCGATCTCTCGAAAGTTCTTTTTGTTTGTACAGCCAACATGACCGACACCATCCCCCGACCACTTCTGGACCGAATGGAGTTGATTGAGCTAAGTGGCTACGTCGCGGATGAGAAGAAAGCCATTGCAGACCGATACCTCGCTCCACAAGCGAAAGAAATCTCTGGGTTAAGAGATGTTGACGTCAAACTGGATGAGTCCGCAATCGAAGAGCTGATTAACAAATATTGCCGCGAATCTGGCGTACGTAACCTCAAAAAGCAAATTGAAAAGGTCTACCGCAAGTCGGCCCTGAAGATTGTTCAAGATCTTGGAGAGGAAGCATTTCCCGAGGAGGAGGCACTGACTGAAGAGGGCAAAGCCGCGCTTGAAGAGAGCAAACAGGACGATTCGGACGTCAAAGACACCCCAGAAACGATCGACCAGGAAACAACCCAAAAACCTCGAGTCGCTCTCAAGGTTCCAGACTCTGTTCATGTTACAATTACGAAGGACAACTTGAAAGACTATGTCGGGCCACCCATCTTCACTGCGGACCGTCTCTACGAGACCACTCCATCTGGTGTAGCAATGGGTCTGGCATGGACAAGCATGGGCGGCGCAGCTCTCTACGTCGAATCGATCCTCGAATCCGCACTCTCTCCTTCCAGTCGACCTGGACTCGAGCGCACGGGCAATCTCAAACCAGTCATGAAAGAGTCGACGTCGATCGCATACTCTTTTGCCAAGCACGTCATGGCCACGAGATTCCCCGATAATAAGTTCTTCGACCACGCAAAGATCCACCTACATTGTCCCGAGGGCGCGGTCCCGAAGGATGGTCCTTCGGCGGGCATCACGATGGCAACTTCTCTGCTGAGTCTCGCGATGGACAAAGAAGTCGATCCCGCATTAGCAATGACAGGCGAGTTGACGGTCACGGGCAAAGTACTCAGGATAGGCGGACTGAGGGAGAAGACGGTGGCTGCGAGGAGGGCTGGATGCACGAAGATCCTGTTTCCGAAGGATAATTGGGGGGATTGGTGTGAGTTACCTGAGGTATGTTTCACTCTCCCCCCCTTTTTTTTTGAGTTATCGTTAAGGAGACCTGCTAACATTCGTTAATTGACAGAATATCAAAGAAGGTATCGATGGCCACGCGGTCGATTGGTATGATGAGGTCTTCGACATTGTCTTTCCCAACGTGAACGTCGAAGAGGTCAATTCTCGATGGAAAAAAGCGTTAGAGAGAAAAGGAAAAGACGACCAGGAAAAGGATAAACATGGAAGAGAGGACGAGGATGACTAAGTTGAGTTGTAAGACCAGCCTTAACTTGTCTGCGCAGAAGCCGCTCCTCTCTTTGGGAAGATCAAACCTTACGGTCATTCAGCATTCGAATTGGGTAGGAAAAGGGTCACGTTACATCCAAAATGGCGGACTGATCTGGAAGGTGTGTATAGATACATAGACCGAGCCTTCCGAGATTGGTGATCTTCTTTCGAACCGGGGGACCTGCATATAAGCAACAGCATTCGAGCAAATAGAGGAGGACAAGAGGGAGCGGGAACGGCCATGACAAACAGTGAGGAATTGGTGACTAGCTGCAGGAGCATCTAGTACCGTCGTCGATGGTATTTGCGGTTGTGATATGGAATCCCCTCTCTGCCGTCAGCGATGTATATTACTTACGATTAGAGTCGAGTGGGGTGGGCTCAAGGAGTGACACAGTGCTAGGTAGCGGTGGTCCGTGGACATCCAACACATTATGTCAACTTTGAAAGGGATGCGTTAGCTTTGTGGTCATGATACATTTTTGTACGGAGTGCTGAGAAGGATTGGTGCCTTACCGCTTGACTAATTCCTCGCGAGATTCCTAGCACCTTTGAATGCTCATCCGACTCCAGCCTATTAGCCTTACGCATTTTCGGAGCCTCGTCAAAGGTAGTTTTTGTCCCGGCTTGGCATTCTCTCAAGCGAATTTCCGCGTCTTCATTTCTCCAAGACTTGCAGACTTGGCTATTGCTTTGCGACATTGCGCACGACCTTGCACTACCTATTGCTAGCCGCACTCATGCCTTCAACGCACAAGAAAGATAAACCGTGGGACACGGATGACATAGACAAGTGGAAGGTCCGAGTTTCTCGTCATTCTCTTGCCTTCGCTAACTTGGCCCAGGTTGAAGAATTCAAGCCGGAACACAATGTCGGCGGTACATTCGCAGAAGAATCGTCTTTCGTGTGTCTATTCCCAAAATACCGGGAATTGTATTTAAAGCAGGCCTGGCCCTTGGTCACGAAAGCATTGGAGAAGAGAGGAATCGCATGCACACTCGATTTGGTCGAAGGTCGCATGGAAGTCCGCACCACCAGGAAAACCTTTGATCCTGCCGCAATTCTCGATGCCCGAGACCTCATCAAGTTGCTGGCCCGGAGTGTACCTGCTCCGCAAGTAAGTCTTGCTTTGGACAAATGCCATCTGGTCTAACAGGTGTTCTAGGCCATAAAGATCCTCCAGGACGACATGGCCTGCGATATCATCAAAATCAGAAATCTGGTTCGCAACAAGGAGAGATTCGTCAAACGCCGTCAGCGCCTTCTTGGACCGAATGGCTCTACACTGAAGGCTCTCGAACTCCTCACCAATACGTACCTCCTCGTCCAGGGCAACACCGTCAGCGCTATGGGCGGCTACAAGGGTCTTAAAGAAGTGAGAAGAGTTGTTGAAGATTGCATGAACAACATCCATCCTATATACCATGTCAAAGAACTTATGATCAAGAGGGAGCTGGCGAAAGACCCTGCTCTAAAGAATGAAAGCTGGGATAGGTTCTTACCAAACTTCAAGAAGAAGACTCTGAGCAAGAGACGGGTTCCCCGCAAGGTCACCGACAAGTCCAAGAAGGTCTATACACCCTTTCCGCCACCGCAGGAGAAGAGCAAAATTGATTTGCAGCTTGAGAGTGGTGAATATTTTCTTGCTAAGCAGGCCAAAGAGAGGGCCCGAGAACAGGAACGGCACGAAAAGCAGAGAGCAAAGAAGGAAGAGAAGCAACGGCAGCGAGAACAGGCATTCATTGCTCCAAAAGAAGACACGTTGCAGAAAAAGGCAAAGAGGAAGAGCACGGACGAGGAAGACGGCCGCCTAACAAAGAAATCGAAAAAGACAGCAGGAGGAGTAGGCCTTTCAACAAATCCCCCCACGTTCTGAGGATCGAAGCACCTCCTGCGACTCTACCCTTACATGGACTCAGTCGGTCGGTTTGTCGCATAATAATATTGCGCCATCCTTGTCACCAATCCGGTCTAAAGTGGTTCACCAGAGATAGAAAGAGTCATGACTCTGAGCAACACATAGCCTCCTCTCATCTCAATGATTCGACCCCAGCTTAATTGCACCCTGCAGCTATCAGGGAGATCCCTCTTCCAGCTCCCATCGATTTGAGATATCTCGCGCCGCCAACGCTTTCAGTGGCGCGATGCAACCCCTCGCCCCGCTTGGAATGGACAACGTCTTCAGGGACCTCTAAGTCTCGCTCTAACCAAACCAACATTGGATGCGCATGGCCATGGCCCGATGAAAAGGATCGCCCCCTCCATGCGAGCCTGCAGACATTGATATTCTGCGTCCTCTGTCTTGCTGTACCCGCAAAGCAGGTAACGCAGAAATCAAATACCGCCTGGCTGCCAGGGGTGAATCAGAATGTCGACAGAGACAGACTCACAGAGTTTGCCAGACTCACACTATTCTCCCTTTATCCAGTAAGGGTCTTGATTCTCCGCAAACTTCTTCAAGACTCCTTCTAGGCGCCTTCTAGCAATCATATTAGCGCCTTTCAGGCCTGCGGATGGAGCCCCGGGCGAAGTTCAGTACTCTAGCGCGACCCAGCTTTTCGATAGTCATAATGACGCACTTGGCACGTCTCATGTCCCATTACCGTTAGAAACACTCGTCCAGGCTGGCAGAACCTTCTATAACGGGATGCAGTAATGGCAAGTCGATACTCGAGTGGCTTGAAAGCTGGTGTCCGGGTGTTGGCTTATGCTTGTGAGACGAGTACAGCGTCGCAAAGTCATCGTCTTATGGCCCCTCTCAGTGTTCTGTCGCCCACGTCTAGACGCCGTCGCCAATTCCTGCAGATAATGGCCGAAGGAGACCTTGGTCGCGATTGATTGTGCTCCGTCTCGCTCCTGCTCCGGCGTTGGTCGGTCTCCAGGCCCGACAGCCAAGCGATGCCCCAGGGCTGAGGTCCGGAATGCAGTCTCGAGGAGATCGTCCATTACCTGGCGTGGAATTCCTTGTAGCTAGTCTGCGACCTCTGATTGGACAAATAGCTTGCCAGCTTGTGCAATGTCTTGGGGAAGAAGAGGAGCCACACGAGCATGCGGTGTGGTTCGGAGAAACTCGAGCTTGGAAAAGGGCCGAAGCCTCCTGGAGCAGGGGAATAGTTTCGCCGTTCCGGTCGGTAGCCTGGGTCTGCCCTGCACCTTCTACCCAATCAACATGGCTCGCTCGAATTGACATGAGAAGGGAGCAGGCTGGGCAACACTTGTGGTTCGAGGGATGGTCGACTTCTCCACTTCGGTCTGGGGCACGACATAATTGTCACCGATATGGAGCGATTTGCAGGCAACCTCGCTGGAACAGGCCAGGTTCGCCCAAAAGGCTGGTCGGCCAAACTCGATTTCTTGTCAGGCGCTCGCATTAAGTCTGCACCACAGTAAATCAACACCCGCTCTGAGAGGCATCCAACCCAGAGGGCTTGCGAAGCTCTGACAGAATGTTAATTCTCTCAACCAACGATAGATATGGCCCTCGCGGGGATGTATATAAGATGGCCACTCATGCTCCCAGCAACTCTACCCATCCATCACGATCAACAGCATTCGTCCCCAATCCAGATTCTTGATCATTAGGCTTTCGCGAGACCCTTTGTGACGAACTTCTCCCTCGATCACTTTCCCCGCCTTCGAGCTACATATATCTCTACTGCCCATCTGTTCGTCCGGTGACTGTTTTCAGAGCTGGTCGATACTCCCTCTGTGGGTCTCGTTTATACAAACTGAAAGCCATACCATACTGTCATTGGAAGTACCAATACATCTATCGCGATCATGGACCACGACTCGGTCGAGCGTCAACCATCCAATGCTGAGGCAATAGCCAGCCAGCAACGTAAGAGTGTGGCCAACAGGGGCTTGACCGGCGCCTCGGCTCTTACGGTCAGACAATCTATCTTCCCTATCACTCTGGTCACCATCCTCTTCTTCCTGTGGGGCTTCGCATATGGCCTCCTCGATGTGCTAAACGCGAAGTTCCAAACGTCACTCAACATCACTGCTGCTAAGGCAGGCGGTCTTCAAGGAGCATATTTCGGAGCGTATTTCATTGGACCTCTGACATATTCTGGCTGGATTGTCCGCAGATTTGGCTAGTAAGTCCTCCTTCCGGAACGACTGTTTCACCTTTGAAAGAGTTGGTTTGTGGCTATGTCAAGATGAGTTGAGACTAACATGACTTTGCAGTCGCTGGACCTTCATCACCGGTCTATGCATCTACGGCATCGGCGCCCTGATGTTTTGGCCCTCGGCAGTGTACAAATCCTTTGGCGGCTTCTGTGGTTCTCTGTTTATCGTAGGGTCTGGCCTTTCTACGCTGGAGACATCTGCCAACCCCTTCATCGCGACCTGCGGACCCCCAAGATTGTCCGAGTTCCGTCTTGAGCTCTCACAGTCTTTCCAGGCTGTCGGTTCTGTTGTGGCTCCTCTTCTGGCTTCTCGCGTCTTCTTCAAGGATACGCATGCGACCGACCTATCACACGTTCAATGGACTTACGTAGGCATTGCAGCCTTCGTCTTCTGTCTTGCAGTCGTCTTCTTCTTCAGCCCTCTCCCGGAGGTCACAGATGCCGACATGGCTCTTCAGGCCGAGCAATGCTCTGACTTGACTGGATACCAAGAGAAGCCACTCTCGAAGCAATACAAGCTGTTCTTCGGGGTTGCCGCACAATTTACATACGTTGGCGCCCAGGTCGCAGTTGCTTCCCAATTCATCAGATATTCTCAGGAATCTGCTGGACTCTCCGAGGCTGCGGCTTCTGACCGTTATGCCATCGGTCAATCACTGTTCGCCATTGGACGATTTGCTGCAGCAGGATTGTTCATGTTCGTCAAGCCACGTCTGGTTCTCATGCTGTTCATGACCATGATCATGGTTTTCATTTCATTGGCGATAGGTATCTCAGGAGAAGCGGGTGTTGCCTTCCTCTCCTTGGTGCTCTTCTTTGAGTCCTGCGTCTTCCCGACCATTTTTACTCTCTCCATCCGTGGATTGGGACGACACACGAAGAGAGGATCATCCTGGATTGTGGCGAGCGTCTCGGGCGGTGCCTTGTTCCCCGCTCTCACAGGTCTTGCGGCTGACCACATGACCTATCACAAGGCCATGTGCGTGCCTTTGGCCGGGTTTTTTGTTAGCTTCATCTTCCCCATCTACTTGAATACGGTCTGCAAGAAAGAATTGGACGGATTCCGTGAGACCAAGATCGGCTACGTTGACGAGAGACGGGGAACCATCATCGGAGATATCAATGATATTGAGACATTTGAAGCGATGGAGAAGAGGCGTTCAGTCAATGTCGAGAAGGTGTGAACATGGTGCGACAGTAATGTTAGGGCTCCGAGCTGGCAAGCGTTTATCTCGATGTCAGGGCGGTGATGATGAAACGAAGGATGAGTCGTGTGAATGGCTATAGACACGATACCGACATGATTTGTCTTTTTTCCCCCTCTCCTTCTCCCCTTCCTCTTATCTCGCTTGACACGGTTTCCAATCTATTCGAACTATTCGAGTCTCTCTTGGTAACCCATTTTAGCACCCTCCAGCCACCGAGGGGTTCAAGAACTTGTCCTGCCTAAACTAAGACTGCCAGAGCTGCCCCTCTCCCCCTGACCTGCCACGGAACCCTTTCCCGACATGGACTCTGTGTCTGAGTTCACTGTGAGGGCTGGAGAGGAGAATGAAGACCAAACTCGGAGGATGCGCTCATCGTACCAAGCGGGTTAGTAAAAGCAACAAGCGTCGAGGTGGTCATGAGGCCGTGACTTGGCCTTTCCCGTGTTTGTTCGTCCAATCCAGCCACGCCTGGAACTCGTATATTAATAAAATCTTGCTAAGCGGCGGGGTTTCCTCGACCGATAATCTTCGTACGTGCTCCAGCATGCCGAGGATGTGCTTCCCGAGATGGAGTGGTGCAATTCCTGGCATGTGCTCATCTGGTTTCCTAGGTTGTCGCCCTTGTCGTCCTGCCTCTCGCGGTCCCAACCGCAACCACTCCCCTGGAAATGTGTACCTTGAGAGTTTCTCGATGATGCCGACGCCGCCACTGTCATATTGCCAGTAGTTTAGATCAAGGACAGAGCAGCACTATCCCCAAAGGTAAATGAAATACTGCTTATGAGTGAAGGTCCACCCCAATCTGACAGCGAGACGACTTTAGGTTTGCTGTGATGACTGTTTGGTCTGACTGTGCTATTTCGTCTTTTGCTTCGGGCTCTGAGGGGCAGAGTAAATGAATATAAATGAATATGGTTCCTTAGGCATTCAGTTCGGACTTCTCGATGTCAACAAGGCTGGACAAAGCATTCCAAATTGTTCAAGCCCGCAACTTAGCTGAGGTAAATTGAACATTCAGCTCAGCCTCAGATCGACAACGGTCTTGCGGTAGAAGAGTCAGCTACACATTGTGTGTGGCATCTCCAGTCTGCCGAGGGCCCTGTACGTCCAATGCAAAGTCACACCGCGCCTGACCAAGACGGACGCCTCTAGTATTGGTCGGGCGTTGCGCTTTTTAAGCGAGATGAGGAGAAGTTCAGGCCAACTTCCAAGGTCGAAATGCTTTAAAGTGAACGACATCGACCCCTTGGTCGTTGTCAACCTCTACTCAAACTCCTTAACAAAAGCAGTATCCCTAATCGCTTCAGACCGATCCACGAACGCATTCAGACCATCAGTGCTCTAGTCATAATGTACAACCGCGACCCCTACACCTTCGCCAATGCCTCTTCTATCCCCGACCCCGTTCTTAATGTCATCCTCACAATCCTCAAATCCTGGGACCAGCCTTCGACCGATTACAAATACGTCACCGCCTTCCACCCAGATGGTACCCTGCACGTCGCCCCTGAGCCTTCCACGGGCGAAGTAGCCTTGAGAAAACTGCACGACGACATGATCCACCCGACCAATGGGCCCGTTGTGGATCTGCAACATTACCTCGACCGTGTCTTCATGATGCCTTCTCCACCGGAAGGGAAGACGGAGACGGTGTTCACAGGGAAACTAACGAGCATCTTGAAGACTGGGGAGGAGGTGACAACGGACTTTGCCACGTGGATCACCGCGAGTGAGGACAATGCTGGGGAGCTGAAAGTGGAATTGCTGAGAGTATTCTCGGATACGAGCGTGTTGATGAAGAAGATCGGCGAAATGATGGAAGCAAAGGACTAGTTCGAGAAAGCGTGCGCCATGATGGAGACTAGAGGGAACGAGAAGTCGTGGGAACCCTCGCAAGGACTCATTACAGATGACGCCGTCATGGAGGTCAATTATAGACGGATGAACGCATTCATGGCCTCTCTGCGTGTGAAACCCTGCGTAAGTCCCATTAGCTTGGATAATAGAGGGGCTAGCTGGTACCCACGACTCGGTATCCGAAGTATTAACACCGATGGGTTCCGAAAGGTGACAACTAAACAGCGAGACAGGTCGTCGTAGTGACAAGACTCATCCTCTCTAACTTAATTAGGCTAGTGGCGACCTTCCTGCACCGCATCTCTTTCGTAATAACACTCAGCACGCGCCCTCATCCGTCATGATTTTATAGACCTACCGAGTCCAGACCCAGCTAATGGCCGAAGGGAGTATGTGTGCTGACCTTGGCGAGATGCTTGTGTTCCCTCTGCCACCGCTTTGAATACCTGACGCCAAATCCAGTCTTGAAGACCTCCCGGACCGTCTCCAGTGGCATGCCCTTGCACTCTGGGTAGCAGAAAACAATGAACAGCCAGCCCACGAAACATATTGCTGAATACAAGCCGAAGGTTCCAACCGGTCTCGCGCTTTTCATGATGGAAAGGAAGGTTGAAGCAATGATGATGTTGGTGCTCCAGCATGTCACGGTATTCTGAGCCCCAGGCTATCAGCCGCTCGATGCAGTGCAGACGATTGGACAGAGCAAGAACTTACCAGCATGGTTCCAATAGCTCGGACTTCGAGAGGAATCAACTCAGTCCCGATCCACGCGATCGTAGCCACTCCAGACGAAAAGCACGCCACGTATACGATGATGGCAACGAGCACGAGAGTCGCCGGCCAACCGATATGGTCGGATTCCACAACTAGGTCCTTGTTGATGGGGATGTAGTGGAATGAGACGGCGGCAATCATCATGCAGATCGACATACCAAGAACAGTGACGGTAAGGAGCGCCCGGCGGCCAAACTTGTCGACAAGAACGAGATTGACAATCGAGAAGACGAAGTTGGTGCCAGAGACGGTGATGGCGACCGCCGTGGCATTAGTAAAACCCACGATCTTGAAAAGCGTGGCAGCATAGTACATGAGCTGTGATTTACTAGAGTCAGGAATGGATTACTTCTCTGGCAGCACCTGAGGAGCACTTACAGTGTTGAAGCCACCTAATTGGCTAATAGCCATAACAATGCAAGCGGTAAGGACAGCGCGCCCAGTTGCTGGAGTGGTGAAGATACGCTTGAGCGTTAACCAGAGCGACTCCTCGGACATGGCCATGGTTGCTTCCTGGAGCGACAATTCGATGGATTTGATCTTGGCTTGCCGTTGGTCGCTAGTGGAGGTGGGATAAATTTGCAGTAAGACGCCCTCTGCAGCCTCATGTTTTCTATGGGAGACTAACTGGCGGGGCGACTCTGGGCACAGCAGAAGCAGCCCAGCAAGTGCAATGGGAGGTGCGGCTCCAATGGCAACAGTTGCTCGCCAACCCCCACCATGGACATGTTGAAAGCCTGCTCCGATAGCAGAAGCAACTAGTTGGCCAAAGGTGACGCTCATGTTGTTGAAGGCGATCATTCGGCCTCGATATTTGGCAGGTGCCAGTTCGCCGACTACTCAACGGTTAGCATTGTGCAATCTGTACGTCTGAAAACTTACTGTAAAGCGGGCAAACCATTGCCGCGGAACCGACCCCCAGGCCAACTACAAAACGGCCAACTGCGAACTGGACCAGATGATAGGCGCAGGTCTGGAGGACAGTCCCAATCACGAAGAGCAGACAGGCACTCCAGATGGGCCACTTGCGGCCGAAACGGTCAGCTATGAGGCCAGCAAACACAGCTCCCACCAGGGCTCCTCCACTGGTCAAGGACGTGACGAGTTCTTGCTCATTCGAGCTCAGTTCATGGCCGAGCGCCTTTCCAATTGAAACGAGGACCGAGGAGATGTACCCAGTGTCGTATCCTGGATCGGGTGTTAGTGTGAAATGATGTCTCGCGAAACGATCACGTAGGGACATACCGAACAGGAAACCTCCCACCGAGACGGTAATGGAGAATAGCCATGCCGCTTTGGACGCTGCAGTTGCCTCGATGCCGCTGAGTTCGGTGACTTCTTCCGAAGTGCTCTTCCTGCGATCGACCGCCTCGACTTGGTCGGCAGCATATTTCTCGACCGACTTTTCGAACATGCTGGAAACAGGAGAATTGGTCTGGTACAGGAAGAGACAGAGAGGCGAAGATCAGAGATAGAGTTTTGGAGAACCGGCCTCACGATATGTGATCGTTGAGTCGACGGGGAGACATGTCTCTTGGAGAGAATTTGTGATCCTTTAATACTTTTTGTCTCCATAGTTCTCACGGCTCGAAACTATTATGATCCTCGTCTGAACGCCGGCGTTATGGTCCACAGTGGCCGCACCACCAGCGAGCACCCAAGGCACGCTGGCGGAGAAAGATGGTTCCTAAAAACCCCGTGGGGTGGAGGCGGCAGATGGTCAAGCCAGTCTATACCCCAGCCGGAATTCGCCGCGCACTACAACACGGAGAAAGATGGCTCTGTTGAGATGAGGGGATGGGAAATCCTTTCCCAAGACTTTGCCTTCCAGCACAGCTTGTCGGCATCGACATCTGCCCATCGGAAGGCCACCTCCGGCAAGGCCTTGTCTTGCTCTCTTTTCACTCTAGACCATCGGTAGGTCCTGTAATGGCCGCTATGGATGGGTATGAGAATATTGGTTCGCAATAAGTTTGGCGTCCCAATCCTGCGGCTCTCCGCGGAATTTGTAGAAATTCTGTCTGCGTTTCTCTGAGATACATTGCCTTGGTAATACAGTCGGTAGACTGTTCGAAGAGAATCTGGGCTCCTTCAGCACGATGCGGGATTAACATGGCCATGTTTGCGCGAATAACTAAGGATGAGGGATGACACTCGGACAGTAAGAGCACGTCTTTCGCCTGATGGACGACTCTCAATCTTTCCATTATCCTTCAATAGATACAAAATGGTCTATGGGACAGTGTAATTCGCTGCAAAATTCGTCAGGTAGATTTCGGCTCTCGCCTCCAGATCTTGACGGGCATCTCCCCTAACAGCCAGTTCATGGTCTCCAGCCTCTCGATCTCCCAATGTATATGAGGTAGTGCAAACTCGTATCTACGGAGCATTGAAGCCAATACCACTGTTTGCTCCAAGTAAGAGATGTTGCGACCAATGCATCCCCGCGCACCGGCAGAGAAGGCAAGGAAGTAGGGTTGAAGATTCTTGCCTTCTTCGCCGAGCCACCTTTCAGGGATGTACTTGTCGGCCTGAGGGAAATGTTCTTCATTTCTGTGAGCGACAAGGGCCGACATGCCGACCGAGACCCCGCCAGGAATATAGTCGTCCAAGATGCTCAGACCTTCCGGGGGAGTCTCACGGGGAAGTGCGTGGGGAGTTGGTGGAAATAGTCGCAACGACTCGTCCAAACAAGCTCTCAGGTACGGCAGATGCTTCACCCGATCGTAAGGAACCACGGCTTGCATGTCCTCGTCGTCGAGTGCAGCATCAAGCTCTTCCACCAGCTTTTTCATCACTCCAGGATTCTTAAGCAGTTGATACAGGACATTTGCCATTGCAATTGCAGTTGTGGCACTTCCTGCGTTCATCATGATACTCACTTCGGCCACAATCTCGCCCCATTCGAGGTTGTTGGGGTGTCCGTTTTTGTCCTCCATCAGTGCCTGGAAGAAGTCGTCTAGCTTCTCTCCCCGGCGATATCTCTCCAGTCGGCGATGGGCAAGCTCGAGAGGAATCCCGTCCCAGTCCCTAGCAAGCTTCCCCATACGCCCATAGAAGGGAATCATGTTGGACAGCTTGTTGATCAATGGATACCACTTGTAAGGCCAGATCAGGAGTGATTGCTTTCGAGCATTTTGATATAGGCACTCCCGGAAATTACACTGGTATTTGGTACCATCCGTTCTGCGGCCGATGACTCGGTCGTGGCCATTGTCGAGAAACCCTAGTCTTTCCGACAGGCCAATGTCGGCGATAGCATCCAATGTAAAGTAATTAGTCCACTCTCGGTAATCCACATTCAACTCATGTGGCTCCGGGAGTCTTCCGGGTTTCAATGGAGCTGTACAGCACTTGTCGAAATGTGCAATCATGCGGGCTGTCTTGTCTGCAACCTTGTGTTCCCAGCCTTCCAAGTTCTTCAAGGCGTACGCCGACGAAAGAACCTTGCGTTTCCTCGCGTGATCTGGCTTGTCGATGACGTCGGCGAGGTGGAAGTGCGAGCCAGCAGTGATGATATAGGAGCCATCCTTCGTGCACTTTGTGTTGTGCCCGTAGATATCCTTGATTGCTCGAGGGTCCGAATAAGACAATGTAGTTGGCCCAGTGCGGATGATAGGGTGCTTCTTGTGGAGTTCGACCAAGCGAGCTGATCGAGCACCGGTGTGTGCCAGCAACATGAATGGCACAGATGAGATGCCGGACAGCGGGGTCATGGTTGGAAATTTTCGAAGTCCTCTGTAAGTTGGCAACGGGCTCCAAATCCAGATGTGATTACTGGCTCACCTTTGGGGTCTCGAAAGTAGACGATTGCTGGATAGACCAGGAAATAAAGGACGCAGCAAGTCCCCAGGAGGACTGCGTAAGGGGCGGCGGGCATCGTGTACATACTGGAGCTTTCTGAGGAAGAGACGATAGTGTATGGAAGTTGAAGCAAGTCAAATCAACCAGGACCATCCGCGACATCAACATCCAGCAACGCGCCTTGCTTCTTCATATTTATCTTCTTCTGGTCGACCACCGCGTGCCCGGCCATCTCCAGCACGGTGCGCTTTCGAATAAGGTCCATTCCGTGTCAAGACGGAGAAGAGAAGTTCTAGCGAAATTCTGGAAAATCTTAGAATGGAAATCTTTCGCCGAGGCTAAGTCGTCGACGGTGGATGCCGGAGAAATGATGGGGAATTGATGATCGTCGAACTCGCCTGCGGCTCCTTCGGTTCCTGCGGTCGCTTTACTCCCGCCACATCAACATCTCAAGAGGAAATTTTTCGCCGGATCAAACTGTGCCTAAGCAAACTCAATCATCAGGCATTCGGTGACACTTGTCCAATCAAGACTTCTCTCTATGGCCATGGAACGGGCTGCCCAATTCTGTCGAGTCTCCAGATACAGCCAGATGTAGCACGGACGCCGCTGCTCACCTATTCCACCCTGCCTGCCAGGCAATTTTGCTCCGCCTTCATCTTTCCTCAGATATCTCTGATGAGGCTCACGAATCCATTTATATCTAAATGGCCCTCCGCCCTTTGGCCAACATGACAGTGAATTCCCACTCGCAACCTTCGCCATGGCTTCCCAGGCCTTCGAAATCCCGCCGATTCCGCAGCTCATCGGACTCGTTGCTCAAAGCCTCCAGCCCACATCGATCGCAGATTATGTGGCTTTGGCCATTGCGGCCGTCATTGTCACGGGATACCTGACTAGAGGGGCGTTGTGGGACAAGCCAGATCCTTACTATCACATTTACTTTGAACGGCCTCAACAGCGCGACGGGGTTGCAAGCTCGCAAGCCCAAGCCCAAGCCCAGCGCAATATTGCAAAGAGACTATCCGAGGCCCACAAGAAAGCCGTGATCTTCTGGGGCTCTCAATCCGGAACAGCAGAACGCTTCGCCAATCAGCTTGCAAAAGAGGTACAATCGCGGTTCGGGCTCGGTGCTCTCTCTGCCGATCTTTCGGACTACGATCCGGAGTCAATCACTCAACTATCTGATGGGCAATTGGCAATCTTCATCCTCTCAACCTACGGCGAGGGTGATCCCAGCGACAACGCCAATGGCTTTTGGGACTGGATCAATCATGGACTCCAGGATACTCTCCCGAATTTGCAGTACGCTGCCTTTGGTCTCGGAAACAGCAACTACAAGTACTACAACCGCGTGGTTGACGTTGTGGTCCAAGCACTAAACAGAAAGAGTGCGAATCTCCTTCTGCCGGTGGGCAAAGCAGATGATGCAGAATGTTCGACCGACGAGGACTTCCTTTCATGGAAAGACGATCTCTTTGGCGTCTTCCGGAAAACACTGGGCATGGAAGAACAAGTCGTCGAGTATCAACCTACGATTGTTGTCACCGAAGACGACTCTCTGACCCCAATCGACCTCCATCACGGCGAACCCAACCATTCCAGAGACAATCCCAAAGCCGCTGCATCGTGCTCACCCATTCGACCGTTGTCAATCACAAATCCACGAGAACTTTTCCAATCTTCCAAGAGAAATTGCGTCCACATGGAGCTCGACCTGGCGGAACACCCAGAGATCCACTACAAAACAGGCGATCATCTTGCCATCTGGCCTACAAACCCGGATTCAGAAGTGGAAATCCTTCTTACGGTCCTTCAACTCCATGATCGTCAAGACACTCCCATAAGCCTCAAATCCGTCGACGCTGGGACCAAGCTCCAAATTCCAAACCCTACCACAATTCGCGCTCTCTTCCACCGATATCTTGAGATATGCGCCCCGGTTTCACGGAGCACTATTCAGGGATTTGCAGCGTTTGCCCCGACGCCCGACGCAAGATCGCGCGTTCTCAAACTCGGCCAAGACAAGGACTTCTACTTGTCGTATCTCAGGAAGAATCACCTGACATTTGGTCGTCTCCTCAGGCTCACCAGCCCAGACGAACCATGGGTCAAGCTGCCTCTGTCTTACTTGATAGAGGCTTTGCCTCTGATGCAGCCACGCTATTACTCGATCTCATCAAGTAGCGTCCTCAGTCCTCGAAGGGCCGCTATTACTGCCCTGGTCGCAGTAGACTATTTACCTGATAACCGTGAAGAGAAGATCTATGGTGTCACTTCCAATTATCTCCTTACCCTCTCGCAGTCACATCCTACGTTGGTCGCTGGGGAAATGCAGACTAGGAAGGCTATTCGCCAGCAATACGACCTTTCCGGGCCCTCCAACCTTCTCCAAGGCACCAAACTCTTCGCCCACGTCCGTAAAAGCAAGTTCAAACTTCCCATCCAGTCCAGCTGTCCTATTGTTATGGTTGCGGCGGGGACGGGAATAGCCCCGTTCCGGGCTTTCATCGCTGAACGTGCAAAACTGCACGCCATTGGAAAACCGATCGGCCAGATGATTCTGTTTTTCGGCTGTCGTCGGCCGCAAGAGGATTTTATCTATCGTGAAGAGCTGGAGCAAGCTCAAGCTACTGTTGGAAAAGAGGTATTCAAGATCGTCACAGGCTTTTCGCGAATGCAGGGACAAGACAAAGTATACGTGCAGCAGCGTGTACGAGAATACGGCAGGGAAGTAATCAGCCTGATTGAGGAGAAAAGCGCGAGCTTCTATATTTGTGGCCGTGCTTCGATGGCAAGAGAAGTTGGGTTTAGCTTAGGTGAGACGATGAGGGAGGTCAAGGGATGGACTGATTCCGAGGTTAAGAGCTGGACTGAAGGGCTCAAGAGGACGGGCAAATGGAAGGAAGACGTTTGGGGTTGAGAAAACCTCATTCGAGCATACTACTTGCTTTTGGAGGATGCCGAGGATATAGCAAATTTCCAATTGTCAAGTTTGTCATGCTTACCAGCCTTTGTGTTCAGATTTGCCACTGTTCCTTGAGGTCGCGAATGATGTGTGTAGTCTGCCAACCCATGCGCCGGGTCATCTGTTCCAAGAAGCTGACAGCGGCTTCCTGCTCCTCTCGATTGTTCAGATACACGCCGCCTGTGTTCCGATGAGGGCCAGCGCTCATGAAGTCCTGGAGAGGGAACAACTTACATGCAGAAAGAATATGGGACCCCTGGAACATTGCGGTCTGAACATGGTCATTGCTGACCGCTAGACCGACCACCATTCGAAGACACTCGCGGACCACGGACTGCGAGCGGAGAACGCGTCAGCCGGGGTCAGGTAGTGTCCATTACTGGAGAGGGTGGACAGAGAAAAACAAAAAAGCCATACTTCAGAGTCCCTTCTCAAACGCAATGATCCAAAACTCAACTTTGAGAGCCGAGGGTCATAAATGGCTAGGACAATCTTGGCAAAATAGTAATGCTGAAGTCCTACCACTGAAGGGCATTGATCAGAAACCCAAACCGGCGGAATGAAGGTAACTGTGGCACGTACCCTGTGCCGGATTGCACACATAGAGCTCTGGCCATGGACTCCGGTTCGACTCCAGTGCAGAGACTCCGGGGCTCTCGATGAACAGAGGTGTAAAGTGCCACGGCTTAGACACCTCCCAGGCGGCGACTTCGGCGTCCAACTCAGCCCACTTCTCCAGGGACAACTGGCTGCTGTCATCACCAAACACATAGGTAAGTATTCGTGCAAAGATGAAGATAATCCGATTCGCCCAGGATTCGTCATCGGAGATATGAAAGACGCTCGAATGGCGGTAGTTAGTGAGGTTGATAGTGAGTGGGTGCTGGGAGGTGAGGGAGATGTAGATGTGCTGTCTGAGCGACACCCAGCTAGCAGACTCACGGAGCCCGCCGTCGGCTGCGAAGGAGGCTATCGAGTTTAAGATCCGCGTTGTGCCGAACAGGTGGCGTCGTTCATCGTTTTCTAGATTTGAACTTTGAGCCTCTCATCTCTATCAAGCAAAATCTGGCGCAGCAAAACGTACCGGACATCTCCTCATGAGTTCTCAGGAGAATGACGGCAGCCAGCAGGTTCTCATCAAAATGGCCCATGGGGTCTTCCAAAGCCTTAATCAGGATCCGAAGACATTCGCTCACATAATGAGGAGATACGTCGTCATCAGTCCCTGCTAGGAGGCTCATCTGCCGTGAGGCCACGGCGAAGATCGCATTCTTGATGACAGGATAATGCGCGGCCCTTTTTGGTATCTCTTTCCCAAAGTGCCGCTGTTTATCGCAAGAGTCGAACTACACGGTGTTAGTTAAGATAGTAAGGAATCCTAGGATGTTTTTGGGAGAATAACCTGGAGTGACAGGTGGACAATGTAGTGGTGTAAGAGGCGCGCTTCGTGCTGGTTCTTGAATGGCCAGCATGGTCCGAGTCCATACTTTGGGGAGGACATGCTGGCAACTGCGTTCAACAGAACAGGGGACGAGAGGTGTTGTAAAGATTGCCTCTCGGCAGAATGCTCTGGCGATAGCCCAATAGAGGCATGGGTTCGAGACGAAAAGTGTGAGCCTGGACTTTTGTGTGGAAGAGTGGCCTGCAGGGGCGTTTGGGGCAAGGATGACTTATGTGGCGAACTCCAGTCGTGAGTAACCGCCGAAGCAGGATCGTGCTCAACATTGAAATCCTCTCGAGCCTCACCCGTGAGAGCAGGAACTGGAGAAGATGAACATTGGGCCCGTCCAACCTCAAGACCGAGGTCTTGAGAGCTGTCGATTTCGTGGTTAGGAGAAACAAATCGGACTGTGTGTATCTCACCACATCAACCAAGTGAATGATTGCAAGCGGAAAAACGTACCATCTGATGGGAGCTCCACCCAAACCTGGCGAGGAGTATGCCTCAAGTCATGTTTGACTCTGCGCCCATCTACGCTCTTCAGCCGGACAGACTTGACAGGTCGAAAGTGTAATGGCGAGCCCAAGAGACATTCCCGTCCAGCTTCTATGCATTTCTGGCATTTCCGAGAACCGGCGACTTTTATGCCTGGGAACTTGTGAGAGATCAAACTGACAATGCGGATGCATAGACTTTACACTTGATATGTCGGTCACGACATGGCTGGCTATGCAAGACCTCATAGTCAGTATCAACAGATTGCAATAGAGAGATCTATGTACTGACCATCCAGTTCTCGTGCGCATCCCAGACAGCGCTCATAAACAGAGCAGCTATGGAATTGAAACAGAGAATGTTCAAGAAGAGGCAATGAAACCCGAAGTCGACAGCGGGTCTTTAAAGCACGGGTCCACCCTCCCAGGATTTCTCCATCTCGCGTCCACGGCCGGGTTACGTTTCGCTTTCTGAAGCTGAAGGTGCGGAGACGATGTGGGCGAGGAGGGAAGAACTGAGCCGCCAGGAGAGGAAGTTCAATCCCGGCGCCTCGGAGCAGCCCCGACGACGGCCTTGGCGAGAAGGGAACAGTTGATTCATCTCTGTCATCGCGGTTTCACCAACTTCCGACCTTGGAGATGGACAAGAATGATGTTTATTACCGCTACTGGCGTCTGTTCTGATCAAGAATGCTGCGTTTCTGATTGCGATTACCGGAAGATGCGACGTGAGCGCGATTCGGGACGCTACTGTTCTTAAATTTTGTTAGAACCTGGGTAGGAGAACCCTACCTAGATACAGGTAAGCGAGAACGCGAGGTTCAGCGAGAGAATGAAAGGTACCTGGAAGTCGAGCAACACAGTAAAGCGGAGATGCCGCTGACGTAGGGTACGAATTCATCTCAGCACCGATGGCTGAGCGATTCCAGTTCAGTTCGAGACCCGGATTGAGACATTTAGCCGCTTGCAACACCAATGTTAGGACGCAAGGCTGGACCTCCTGAGACGACCAAATCGGGCACGCCATAATAGCAACTGCAGAAATCTATCCTCGATTCATTCCAGTCTAGAGGCCGCCGCGTCTCCTGCTTCACATCACATGCGCTGTCACTGTCTCATTCCAGCTGGGGTCATCTGCTCTGATACCTCGAACAACCACCTCCGGCTTGGATTCAACTGGTCTCTGACAATTTTATCCCACAGGGCTTCCCGTAGCATGCCAATATATCTGATATGAATTCAATGGGCTCAAGCCGTCGTTCTGGCAAGCATAACAGCTATTGAACTCATGATGCAACAGTGCACCCTGGGGACTGAGTGAAAAGCCTGTGGTGCTTGCACCTTGAGGCGCGGCGCCGTGCGGGACACTGAAACCACCTACGGGCTGACATTGATAACGGACAAGGTACATCTTCTGGAAACCTGTCGGGGACTGGTGGATCGAGAGGAAAGAGAGTGGACAGTCGCTGTTCTTGGTGGCGCCGATGGCGAGGAGTTCAGCGTATGATTGGTACTTGATCTAATCGACATAGGCGGATGAATTGGCATATGACAGGCGGAGAGTTTGCAAGTAGCTGATGTCGAAGTTCGTGCCACTGAGGTAAAGGCCAATATTATTGTCGAACTGCCGAGTTGACAGGTAGTAAAGATCTGCCCTGCAGTAGCCGCATTTAGTGTAAAGAGGAAGATAATCGAGGTAAGATAGTGGAAGCGTGCATTGCAGAACAAGGGTATTGGATCTGCTCGACGACCTTCTGAGTCTCAGACACTATAGTGATCTTTTGCAGAACGCTGTCACGCTCGAAATATGCCCATGTCCCCTATGAGAAAAATGAGAAATCCAAGCTTAAACCGAGAGGGGTTTTATTCCTGGAGTCTTGGAGGCCATTGAAGATGAGGAAATGAAACCCGAGGATAAAGAGACCTTGCAATGGAGAGTTGGCATAATCGGTGACGCAGATATATGGAAGGATATATACCGATGGTGTCTTTTGTCCCCTTTTGAGTTCATGGCTCTAGCCATTGGGCAGTTCGCCCTTCAGATGCACAAGGCACAAGGCTGTGTAGCCCGTGTAGCTTACTACATACAATGTCCGATATACCCTGATCACCATCAGCTTCTGCTCGATCTGTGCCGCTTGTTCCCTAGAACGCTACGATGCCAGCCGTGTTCGGGTTTCAAGGCTGCGACAAAGAGAAAGAAATCTGGAGATTCTGCTGGCCAGATGCCAATTATATCTTGGAACGACAGGAAACTATAGAAATGGCATACATCGATCAGAAATAACTTCAAGGGGTCATAGAACCACGCCACGCGTCGTATGTCTCATGGAAAAGCTCCGTGACTCGTGGATGCCAACCGGCATGGAACGGCCTGAAAAGTCGCATCTCTGTTCTGACATTGACACGGTTGAACTTCTCCTCATTTTCCTCCGCAAGGTAGAGAACCTCGAGACTACAGTAGAATATGTAACGCACAAGGCCACAGTCCTGTTTGTCCTCGGTGTGACGCCCGTTGACACGAGGGCATCGACTGTTTTCGCAGAACCATGGTTTCTCGAAGGCCGCATTGATGAGGTACAGGCCGTGAGCCAAATAAATCGACCGTTCAACTGCTTTCGGAGAGAAAACATGAGGCTTTTCGGTTCCTACGGTCTTCTTCCACCACTTTTGCACGCGGTTGTGTCTCTGAGCCATTTGCAGCCACTTGCTCTCACGCTTGTACTGGCTGAGCAGATTGTCCAGAAGACCACAGAGCGCCACCCCATAGAGGACGGCAAGGGATTGCATCCCGCGGGCCAAAGTGTCTTGGTACCAGGCCGCAATCCGATAAGCTTCAAGCTCTGCAAATAGTTGTGCGATGTCACCATTTACCCCTCTTCCGCAGAATCCCGCGTGCTCCCAGAAGGCTATCCCAAAGGACTTAATCGCTTCACCCGGTGTTAAGGTTGCTAGGATGTTGTCGAAAGTGCAATTACCATGACTGAAGCACTAATAGTCCGGAAAATGTTGCCGGTCGACATCATCATTGAGTATCCTGAAGAGACCTTCCAATGAGTCTGGAGAGTTAATGAAAATGTCCATATGTTGGACATTGTTTCGCCATTTCACAATCTCTCCAAAGAGCCTTTGTTTCCCGGCTTCTTTAGAGGCAAAATTCGTGGGTAATGGAGGATTGCTGGACAGTTGTAGTCGTTTTGTGGTTTCTGGATCATGCATTCTGGCAAGGAATCTGCCCAATCTCGCACCTAGCACCTTGAAGAACGGTCCAATGATTCGAGGAGACGCAAACATTTCTCGAATTGCAGAACGATCCGCTGAGCTTAGACGATTTTGTGTATTTCGGTCAAATAATTTGCCGAAGATGAGTGAAAGCGGCCGCATATTCCCCCAGTTGGAAGTGAGCAGGATTGACATGTCAGAGTCATGGAAGAGGGGCCTGGGCACGTAGACCTCCGTGGCTTTTTGAATGGAATACAACGACCCTTCAGAGAGCGAACCCAACAAAAGACGACGGAAAGGAAGAAATCGAGAAAGGGCTCCGAGTCCGGATGGGGATGGTCTTTTAGACGACGAGTCGGAGGAGTCAGAGGGGTCGGAAAACAATAACAACGCTGCTTGGTCGATACCCTTCAGGTCAGATTAGCGACTGGACCTCGATAAGGTTGCTTTGACTAGAGTGTGAAATGCAAGGATGGGGTTAGGGAACGTGGAGAGCGCTTGGCCTTACCAATGGTGTTGGCTGAGCACCCCCATAGTTCTGATGATCCAGGGTAGGTGGAAGACGGTATAGGACCAGTGTGGTGGGCAAGGTCGAGCCATCATTCAACTCAATGGTGGAGCTCGAGCGGTCACATGTCATAGAATTCGCAAAGGAGTAAGGGCGTACCTGACATATTGCTGGCCATCGATGAGACGATTGAGGTAGCCTTCAGTGTTCAGAGCATACCCTAACGGCGCCAAGGATCCGGGCGATGAGATGAGGTGGTCCATAGCTTGAGCTGGGCTCTGACGAGAATTGTGGCAGGACAGTGATGACCTTTCGTCAGAGCTTGGTGGGTAGGGGAAATAATGATCAAGGACTCTTTAATGACTGCCTCATTTAGGCATAAATGATAAGCAAATGCGTCAGAGAATCTTGCGTATCGAGAATGAGAGATGCGAGCATGAGTAGGGTTGAATAAAAGAACGGAGAGAAGCAGTTGAGACTGTTGTTGCAGCCCAAGGTGGTTAACCGCCCGACCTAAAGAGCTTGGATAGAAACGACAGAGACACAAGGAGATCCTTCTGGCTCAACCGATGCAAAGAATGGCAAGGGCGATGCGTATCGGCTAATTTCAGGTAAATCTATTCGTGACACTCATCTCCCGCTCGTCCCGGTCGCTGAATGGGACAAGTCGCCGAGAGGGCATTTGTTGTTGAAGGTCCGGGACGCGGTTGCAGAAAATGTTGACTCTGCACTGTGCATTCCTGCTGCATCTATCTCCCATAGTACTTAGACCCATCTGTGAATCTTTATTTAGTTGGGAAGGAAACGCAAAGATACCATCCAGCCGAAGAAGTGGCCATTCATGATTTGCCCGGGTATTTAGCCTTCCCAAAAGAAAAAGGTACGTAGCGGTACTTGATCATATGTTGAATCTGCCGTCTCACTTTGGAGAATGGTCAGCGATCACGTTCGAGTAACAAAGATTGATTGACTCACTAGTCAGGGAGAAGAGAATCAGCCAGTACATGACGAGCACAGGCCAAAAGACCGGGAGATTGAAGATTTCGAACCAGCTGCAGAAAAAGCTGATTGTGATGGCTCTTGTCGCAGAATGCCAAAACTTGAACTCTGGAAGCCTCCTAATGAATGGCCTGAATTCGTCGTCATGCTTGGTGGGCAGAGATGAGCCCTCGCCATCTTCAAGACCCTCGTCCTGCGACAGGCTGGGATCAAATTTCGGCTGAAGGAACGCGAGGAAGAGATTGAGGAGGTAAATGCCCAGACAGTAGGCGACAATGTACCAGCCCTGAGCGACGACGATGCGAAGAAAGAAGAGCAGGAGGAGGACGGCGGTGGCCGACCATCGGTAGGCGACATAGGGGGTTGATTTGTCGAGGTAAGTTTGGTATTGCTGTGCAAGATCGTTGTTAGCCTAATCGCTGAATCTTCTTGCCCGAGAGTTATTTCTCTTTTTTTCATACCCTCAGCAGCTTGTTGCTCTGTGTACTTATTGCGTCGAAGGGAGTCGTTTCCGGCTCAGGCCCATCCATGGTGGCAGCGCTTGTTGGGAGCGACGAGGAGATATAGGGCCGGCGCATGCGCTTCGGGGCTGCAAGGGATAACGTATGAGATAGACGCGCACAGATGAACACTGTCAGTGCATCAAGAAAAGAAGACCTCGCGCAAGTAAAGGCGATTTTAGGCGACAAGTAGTGTGTTGTGTGGTGAAAGTTTTGAGGGCCAGGAGTCCTGTTGTTGAAGCCACGTCGTGATTTTCGCTCGTGGCAGCCTTCCACGAATTGTCGGAGCGGAGGATCCAGATCGCAGGCAAACAGCGCCTCATACAGTGGGACTACCCGGTACAGTACAAGTACTCAGTAGGAGAGGGAGAGCAACGGATTATTATTTATTCCGCTCCCGCTCCTCCGTTGCGGCGAATCGTCGGGAGTCGTTCAGCCCGCAGAGACGCAGCCGAGGACAACTGCAAGCCACTGCGGTTGTTGTCGGCGCGTTGTGAGAAGCTCTTCAATGCTCCATTCCTAGCATGCAAAGCCATGATTTGTGAGATCTTTGTGATCTCTTTGATATTCACTAGCTGCAATATCAATAATGGCTTCTCTCAGGCTATTCTCGCAGCCTTTAGCCACGCTCTCGGCTGCACCACGATCCCTTCCACGGCTGGTCCGATTTCAATCCTCTTCAAGCAGCTATGAAAACATCCTGTTGTCGACGCCTCGGCAAGGTGTTGGACTCAGTACGCCTTGATCTAAATATGCATCCGTGAGAGAGTTGCTTCTGACAGTTCCAGTCACAATCAATCGTCCGAAGGCATTGAACGCCCTCTCCAGCGCTCTATTTGTCGAACTCAACGATGCCCTGAAGAAATACGAGGAGGACAAGGACATTGGTGCGATTGTTCTGACTGGAAGCGACAAAGCATTTGCAGGTAACCGCAATAAGTATCTCTAATAGAACATTCGGACTGATAGACTGTGAATAGCTGGCGCGGATATCAAAGAAATGGCCCCCTTGACCTTCTCCGACGCATATGTCAACAACTTTATTGCTCCCTGGTCCTACATGATGACTCTGCGAAAACCGGTCATAGCAGCAGTATCGGGGCATGCTCTTGGCGGCGGTTGCGAGCTTGCTATGATGTGCGATATCCTTTATTGCACGAAGACTGCAAACTTTGGCCAGCCTGAGATCAAGCTCGGCACCATACCGGGTGCCGGAGGTTCTCAGCGGCTCACCGCAGCCATTGGGAAGAGCAAAGCCATGGAACTCATTCTCACAGGCAATAACTTCAGCGGCGAGGAGGCCGAGAAACATGGTCTCGCTGCCAAAGCCTTCGATGGAGGTAACAAAGAGGTTCTTGAGGGTGCTCTAAATACGGCTGAAAAGATCGCCAGTTACAGTCGCGTGGCAGTTATTGCGGCCAAAGAGGTCGTCAATAAGAGTCAAGACCTGGGGGTTAGAGAGGGTGTCGAATACGAACGACGCATCTTCCACAGTCTGTTCGGCAGTCAAGATCAGAAGATCGGCATGAAGGCATTTGCGGAAAAGAAAAAAGCTGAATGGACGCACTCATAAATCCGGAAAGAGGGGGACCAGATTCAAGAGAGGGGAGCACGAGGCTCGTTGTATAGTACTCCGTACAATCGGGGAGTGGTCTAACAGACTAAAGGATAGGTTAGACGAAGGCAAGGCCATCGGTGACCAACCAAGACACTACCCGCAGCAGGGTGTTCGGCTACTCGTACTACCATTCGACCATCGTGTCTCCTAGGTTCCAGATTGCATAGCATTGCGCTTGCGTGTACCGAGTCCACTACCTCACCCCTACCTATTACTTGTCTCGAGAGTTCACGCTTTGAGCTGACGTGAGGGCCGTGTTTGCCCCAGTCCACTAACTCCGGGCAATCTCGGATTTAAAGACTTCTTTTTTCGTAGGTAGGAACGTTTCGAAAGCGTTTCAGCGGAATTGCCTCCACCTTTTATGGAGCGCATAGTAGACAATATTCTAATGTTAGCAAACCCTCAACCCTTTGACTCGGAACATGGACCCGGGATTCGAAGCCTGTCACTTCAGAAACAGCGCTTGATGACCAAGAGGGCTGGGTCTGGACAAGCGCTCTGCTTAGCTGGGAACACAGTCTCGTAGCATCGACCGCTGAAGGTGCGTCATTAAATAGACGCGCTACCTTTGCGGGTAACTCGCACACCGCATGTGTCGAAGGATCTAGGCCAAGCCTGACCCGAGAACCAAACAGATACTTGCAGCACACGATGGCACGTTCAGGCCTCATACTATGTATAGCGGGATCCATTTCCCTTGGAGCTTCGAAGAATCAATCCAGTCTACCGACACAGGCTCGGGCGCGCAGAAAGAAAATGAATGGCGACTTGGTTTCGGATGGCAGTTGCCATATCCAGCTATTCCAGTCGTTCCTGGCAAAGGGTTCCATCGCCTCTGCCCTCCGCCTCCGCCTCCACGCACTGATTACCTAGCATACCGGTGGCTGTGCGATGTAATATCGTTGTTGGCAAGAAGGCGAATTGCATGTGACGCTGCACGAAAGTACGAGCAATATTACACCCGTACTGTTTGATCAATCCCAAGCAGAACGAAGGCGAGATGTGCATCAAGTAATCTCTGCAGAAGAATCTGTCAGCTGTGGCGATACTCGGCATGAACGATCCGGAGTGACAGGGTCCGTTTAGATAAATGCCACTAACTGTCTTTTACCTGCATACCGCGTACCTACCGGTAGCTATTAGGTAGGTAAATGCCATGGTTAAGTAACTCGATCACTGGGGGACTAAAGTAATCCAGGATTGAGATATGTACCTATCCGGGGACGGGGGACGGGGGACGGGTGACGGAGTACTTCGCGATGTACTTTTTAGAGACTGCCTTGACTCTGACCAATGTCGTGGAAAGAGAGCACAGAAAGCGACCGTGAATCGTAAACGATGGTCGATAGTGCCACAGATTCTGGTCCCCCTATCCCACTCAATAGGTGTTGGTCCGTGGCACTCACGACTCAAAAGGATCAGTCATTTGCTGATACGACCTTGATTGTTCCAGTTGCAAAAGTTGCAAGCACCGAGCACAACTCCAAAGCCTCGTCAGGCCCCCCATGTTGCGCTACTGCTTACTCGACAGGGATCGTTCCACACCTTGCTCAGAACAACCTTTTTCCATCTGCGAGAGTTTGGGCAGCTCGTATGAAATATTTGCTGACTCCGCTATCCAAAATGAGCATGTTGGTGGGGTAGCGGAATTAGAGTCATGCAACACTGTGATGCATTCGTATCTCCAGCTCGGCGGAACCCCACCACGATTGACCCGTAAACAAAGTGCCAGGAGGGCGCGACGGGTATCCAATCTGTTGATTTGCCACGGTCGGGCTCGGCGGAGTTTAATCCAAACCCAAGACGCTTGAAAGCGATGCCGCCGGCCTGACGAATCGATATGGTTGCTGAATCCAATCCGTACTAGAGTCGTATGCGTGATCGTTGACTGGTGCTCGTGGCTTTGGGTTGCTTTGTTGTGCAAGTATTTCAGACGAAGCTTACCTCGAGTCTGCGGGGCTGCTTCGAGGATATAAAACCATCGTTACCCTTGTGGCTCAGCCGCTCTTCAACACTTTTTTCTGTGAAGTCAACGCTGATCAAGATCTGTTCCGTGCAAAAAGCCTCAAATTCACATAGTCGACCCAAAAGATGGCCCCATCAGCAACCACCGATACTCCCACCCAGGGATACAAGCCAAAGCACATTGAAGACCGTCTCTTCATCAATGGCGAGTTCGTTCCTTCGAAGTCGGGGAAGAAGTTCGACATCATCAACCCCAACAACGAGAAGTTCGCAGCATCAGTATATGAAGCTGGCGCTGAGGATGTCGACGAGGCCGTAAAGGCAGCTCAGGCTGCTTTCCCTGCTTGGTCTGCCCTTTCTGCTGCAGAGAGACAAGGATATATTGAAAAGTTGGCCGATGCCATCGAGAAGAACCTGGAGGAAATTGGTTACCTGGAAGCCATCAGCATGGGCAAGCCCTACATTGGCGACTGTGAGTCCTCAAATTCTTCTGCATCATTTGGATCATTGACCCTTGTCCAGTCTTTGGCCACGTCGGTGTTCAGATTCTGAGATACTTTGCTAGCAGAGCTCTTGATGTCCAAGGAGACTCGTCCCTGAATACCAAGGACATGGTCAATATCACTTTCCGACAACCTTTTGGTGTCTGCGGTGCCATTATTCCGTGGAACGTGCCTCTCCTCATGCTAATCAACAAGGTCGGCCCTGCTCTTTCTACTGGCAACACCCTGGTCCTCAAATCCTCCGAGAAATCACCTCTTTCCTCCCTTGTCATCGGTAGGCTCTGCCAGGAAATTGGTCTCCCCAAGGGTGTCTTGAACATTCTCAGCGGTTACGGAAGACCTTGTGGTGAGGCTATTGCCAAGCACATGGACATTCGAAAGGTCTCCTTCACAGGCTCCGTCATCGCTGGACGAGCTGTCAAGAAAGCTGCCGCCGAATCCAACCTCAAGAACGTCACTCTGGAATTGGGTGGCAAGAGCCCGTTGATCATCTTCGACGACGCCGACCTGGCCAAGGCCGTCCCGGCTTCTGCTTTCTCTATCCTCGCCAATTCCGGCCAAGCTTGCATCGCCAGCTCGAGGGTGTACGTACATGCCAACATTGCTGATAAATTTATGGAAGCAATGAAGACCGCCATGGTCCAGATGGGTACGTCAGGCGATGCCACGGTCGCTGGTACCAGACGAGGACCCCAGGCTGACAAGATCCAATTCGACCGCGTGATGGGCTACCTAAACTATGCCAAGGAGCACGGCCTCGAGATGCCTATCGGTGGCGGCCGAGAAGGCACAACCGGTTACTTCATTGAACCTACCATCATAGCCAACGCTCCTGAGGACTCCAAGGTCATGAAGGAGGAAATCTTCGGACCTGTCGTGTGCATCAACACTTTCACGGACGAAGAGGAGGTGCTGAAGCGCGCCAATGACACCGAATATGGACTGTACGCGAGTGTTTTCACCAAGGATATCTCCCGGGCTTTGCGTGTGGCCAAGGCTCTCGAGGCTGGATCAGTGGGCGTCAACTGCACGAGCCCGACTATGGCCATTGACATGCCGTTTGGTGGCTTCAAGCAGAGTGGTGATGGACGTGAATTGAGCAAGTATTCGACAGATTATTGGACTGAGTTGAAGTCTGTCTTCATCTCCTTGTAAATGAATATGGCTAGGAATGGCCGACGTTCGAACAATTAGACAACGAAAGTATGTATCCATGGCCAAAAGTGGTCAATAAGATGAATGTCAGGGCATTAGAAATGTGCAATGGCCTTCGAACGGAGATGGTCAGTTTTATATCTCGTGATGTCGTGAAGTAGATGGGATATGCTGACAGCGAAATAAGTCTACCAGAGGCGAGGGTTTGGATTTACATAGTATTTCTTGCAGGCCCTTCCTTCGGTGACCGCGACCGGCATCATTTAGGTCCAATTTCACACAAATGGGAGAGACCTGCACATTATCTACTTTTGCTCTAGGTCGTTTTGGTCGTTTGAAAGCAGTCCAGACACTGGTATTTTCCTGCCGCAGCTTCAGGATGATGCATCTTCCCTAGCTGGAAACCCATTTTAATCGACCACGATCGAATGCTATCTTGAAAGACATGCCATCATTCAGGCTTTTTTCGCGCTATCGAGAACCCTTACGATTCACTCTGGAGCGATGTGCCTGTGTTGTCAGACCACCGAGTGCCACATCCCTCGCATGCGGAGACGCCCTCGTCTCTGCCATCAGCTACAGTTCAAACGCCAATGACTACTTTGGATAAATCACGACGCGGAATCAGATCGCGGAGGAAGGAGAATGAGAAACAGTCACAATTGCTTGTGGCTAGAGATCTGATCAGGCCATGTCGATCTGCAATGTGAAAGCGTTACTCTGGAGTGTAGGGACCGGACACGGGGAGATGGACTCCAGAGAGCCGAAGAACTCGTAATTCCCACGAAACCGACAAGTTGAACAGCTTTGATCCCAAGCATTCTGGTCTTCTGCTGCCATCTAAGGCAAATGAAAATGGGCTCGAGCCAATATCCATTGTGTTGCGTCAATGACAGCATATGGATACGAAAGTCAGAGGACAGGAAGGGCAAATGAAACGCTCCCTCTTCTGACTTTCCCTTGCCCTCCAATGCTCGCCAATGTCAAGAACGACAACACTACCTCAGACACAGTTCAATCATTATTCCTACGATGTCGGCCACTGCCAAACCTCCGGCACTTCCAGATCCTGATGATACCCCCGGGCTGCGGGCACACCAGGCATGTCGCCACTGTGTTCAGATCGAAGCGAAATGCGTTCCAGTGGAAGGATCTAGCAACTCGATCTGCGTTAGATGTCACCCCTTGGGCAAACCATGCACCACCCCGGCACTGCTTCCACGCAAGCGGCGCAATAATGGGAAACTGACCCGGGTTTCACAGTTGGAGGAAAAGATCAACACTCTGACTGATCTCTTGAGGTTGAATAGCGGCGGTTTGAGCGCAAATGCACGGGCTGACCTTGTTTCTGCTCAAACTGGTTGTGCCCAGTATTCTCAGCCTAGTCCTACTGTTGTTCCGGAAAGTGTCGCTGGCTTGCCCAATGGACTATGGTCTGCCTCGCTCTTGGTTCTTCCAACGTCAATGACGGTTCCTGGTGAAAGTAACGACAACGACCCTATACAGAGGGAATCCGTTGTCGGTGAATCAACGTTCTGTTCAAGGTCGAGTAAAACAGAGGAACCCGCTGGTTCCAATACACGCGGCCATTTTCGAGTCAGCTTGGCTCCAGTGTTGGAAGAAAAGCTACTGAGTGATTTCGGTACACAGATGAACATACAATTCCCTTTTGTGGTGATTCCACCCAAGGCAACAGCTGCTGCTCTTCGTGAAGAGAAACCGTTCCTCTTCTGGACTTGCATCACGGCCGCTGCTCAAGCAGACCCATCGCTACTACGACAAATGGCGGACGACTTGATGAGATACATCGGAGATCGCAGGTTGATGAAAGGAGAGAAGTCCATTGATCTCTTGCTAGGGCTATTGGTATTCAGCACCTGGTACCAGTGCTACAATCAAAACAATCCCAAGGTGATAAACCTTTTACATTTGGCGACTGCCATGGCCACTGACCTAGGGCTAAATCGACTTGGCAGCCCGCAGTGCTGGCCCCGATCGGCATAGTGGTTGATGCAGCCCAGATGTTTCACGGCAGATTAGTCAACCAAGGCATCCAGACCTCTGACGACCGACGAGCCCATCTCGGAGTCTATAATCTTTCGGGACAGTTATCTTCGTGCCTTCGGAAATCAGATCCAATGCGCTGGACGCAATATTTGGAAGACTGTTGCAATGCTCTCACCGACGCAGCAGAGTATCCCTCCGATACCTATGCTGTTCAGTTGGTCCGACTGCATCGGGTCATAGAGATATATTCTTCCTCTCTCAGCCTGATGGCGACATCGACTGTACCTATACGAAGTTTCATGACTTGTTTTAAAAGAGATCTCCAGCAATATCAAAGGAGCTTGCCTCCCAGTATTGCCGAAAACAAACTCCTGGAGATGCAGATTCAAAGCGCTTATTCGCAGTCAAGGCGGACATAGCGTATCACCGAGCCGAAGCATTGCATTCTTATTTGAATCATATTAGTGAATTGTTTGACAGCCTAGACGATGTCCCTTGGCGGTATCTGCCAAACTTGACTTTCTTGTTCTGGCTCCATGTCGTTCATCTGTTGGTTGTTCTAGCCAAGATGTCATTCCTTTTCCTTGATGGATGGGATTTGCGATCGATAAGGAGTTCGAAAATGAACTTTCCGTCCACCGTAGACCGCATGGTGCAGAAACTGGAAACGATATCGCAACAGAGCCTTGCACCTGGAGATTTGGCGGCAAGTCATGCAGTTGCAGTGCGCTTCAGTCTATTCGCAGAGAAGATGTGCCTTTGCAAGAAATTGTACGCGAACAAGCTCAAAGCAGAAGCCGACCACCCAACTCCAGGTCTTGACACTAGTGCACTTCCGGATAGCATCTCGATGGAGGAGTTGTTCGAGGGCTTCGAGGACAGCATCTGGCCAGACCTCACGGCTGATTGGAATGCCAATATGCAATTTTAGCGGCATGGAGAGCAACGACACCCGCTAGTACGGCTTTTATGAATACAAGCATCACTTCGAGGCCAACTCCAGCCGGCTACGTTAAAGTCAATCCTATCTCTATTGAGCGGGGTGGGGACTGGATACGGAGGGTAAAGAAGGGGGGCGTTGAGTCACGACCCTTGGACACAGATGTGGGCCAATATAAACATCGAGTTGCAATACTTTTCAGACCCTCACCTTCATTACTGCCAGCGCTATTTTCGATCAAGCCGAAAGGCGTAAGGAACACAGCATTGGTCAACATGAGGAAACAGGCCGCCGCCTCAACCCATGAATCGCTCCCCGTCCTGAGATCTGTTTCCACTCTACTTAGTGGGTCACGCGAAAATGCAGACTCGCTTCAGCCATCCTCCACGAAAGGAGACGAAGGCAACCAATATTTGGGTCCACGATCTCTCACAACTCTGGATGGCTCCCTTCTGCTCGCCATCCTACTCGTCACTCTCGATGCCTCCATTCTTGCAACTGCCATCCCCCAAATCACAAATCACTTCCATACCATCGCGGGCAGTGAGTTCCCCTTCGTTCGGGAAACGAAACAACATTCTCCAAGGGTTGTTTTCAAATGTGTGGTAATTTCAAGACAAACTAACAGATGTTGGCAGCTGGCTGGTATCCTGCGGCATAGATGATCACAAATGCATCGTTACAGCCTCTTGCCGGAAAAGTGTTTACATACTTCCCTCTCAAGAGCGCCTTCCTTGTTTTTGTCGCCGTCCTCGAATTTAGCTCCATGATATTGTAACAGAGCACTTCAGGGTTCGGCGTGCACGTGCAACAACGCACAGAGGCCTGTCCAGCAGATCGGGAATCGAGGACGCGTTTCTGGTTGACACTGACAGGGCAACACCACCACCACCACCACCACCACCACCCCCAGAGAGGCAGCAGCTAGGGCAGCGAGCGCCTAGCACGGCGACGACATTGAGAAGTAGGAACGGGCCGATGAAAAACTCAGGAATAGGTAGACGGCATCAAAAGCATGGAATACTGATACTCTCTCTAATTCTTGTAAAGAATGGCACTCGGCCAGCACTGTAAACTGTTCCACACTCCCCTTGCCAGCCCATTTTGGTTTGACAAGTGACTAGACAACTTCTCCCCCCTGGCTACCACTCTACCACCCCTGCACAGCACAGCACAGCCACTTTCCCTTGTTACAATATGTGCTGTTGCCTCGTCTAGCACTATGCTGGTAGTGGGGCGTGCAGTCGCCGGTGCTGGACAACTCCTCGGCCCGTTGGTCGGCGGTACCTTAACTGAACATGCATCATGGCGTTGGTGTTTCTGGATCAACCTTCCCATCGGCGCGTGACCATAGTGGCGATGATGTTCCCCCCGTTTTCCGGCATACAAGGCTCGCAGGGTAAACTGGACATCCTGGGATGTGGTTCACGACTTTGACATCACCGGATTTGTTCTTTTCGCACCAGCATGCATTATGCTTCTACTCGCTTTGGAATGGGGTGGAACGACGCACTCATGGTCGTCCGCCACAATCATCGGACTCTTATGCAGGTCTTCAGGGACATTCATAGTCTTCTTCATTTGGGAGTATCGCCAGGGAGATTCCGCCATGGTTCCAATACCGCTAATACAGAAGTGAATCATTTACAGCAGTTTGATCAACGCTGCATTACAGTTAGGATGCATATTGGTATACGTCTATTACCTACCGCTCTGGTTCCAAGTGATCAAATCAGTTAGCCCAACAGTGAGTGCAGTGTACATCCTCCCAACATTCGGGTTGCAAATCTTCAGTGCGATCCTCGCCGGAGCACTAACATCTTGGTTCGGCTATCTTACGCCACTCGCAGCCACGGGTTCTATCTTTGTTACAATCTCAGCAGGGCTAACCAGCGCACTCACCACGGATGCTGACGCGGGGAAATACATCGGATACCTGATCCTCAACGGAGTCGGATGGGCTTGTCAATGCAACAACCGGTCCAAGCGGTTCAGTCCATCGTTTTACCTGCCATGATTCCAATCGCAACCGCCACCGTGGCATACTCACAGACGTTCGGCGCAGCCCTGTTCATCAGCCTTAGCCAAATCACCTTTCTCACCTTGCTTCGCCCAGCGTTGCGCACTCATGCACCCAATATAAATGCACAAGATGTCATTAACACCAGTGCAACGAATTCCCTCGCCAAGCTCTCAGCTGGGGCTAACAATGCCGATACAAGAAGTGGTGTGCTTCTAGCGTACAACCAGGCGGTTACAAGGACATTCTACCTCGCTGTGATATGTGGAGTTTGTGCCTTTGTGACGAGTTTGGGACTGGGGAAGACAAAGGCAGAAACGAAGAAAGAGAAGAAGAATAACGATGCCGAGAATCGGATTGAGAACGAGGAGAAAGACGAGAGTCGGAGCGGCCTGGAGGGAAGTGAGAGAAGCAAGAACGAAACAGGGCCACACGGCGACAGCGTCAACAGTTCGCCGCAGCCGAGCCGTATGGCATCGTGAGAGATGAACCTGAGGAGGATCCCTTGCGTCTTGCATCTACTGACATCAAGCCAAGCCTCGTGCTGCCCCGGGAGCTTAGCAGAATCCAAAGAGACATGGACTGCTGGGCGTTCGGGCGACTTAATGGCTTTCAGGACGAACGCGAAACCATCTTTCCTCTGGCCTTCTTCAATACACAGGAGCAATCTACGACAAAACCAACATAGAAACCAAGTAAAGGTGCGATTTCGCATTCAAGGACTGCGGGATAGAATTATACTTGGGTCTCTGGGTCACCGGTAGCGGGGTTCAGTTTAGGGGAAGCACGTTCTTTCTAATTCAATCAGTCGGTCTTCGCTCTAGCGGAGGGGATACCAGTTCTATAATATATTGGCCTTCTTGTTTCCCGTAACCCCTGACCCCTGCCATCTATGCGGACCGCCGTCTAGTTAGTTAGCGCGTGCCCTTCTTCGGTTCCGTTGCAATTGCTCTCCGAACGCAGCGAACATGATCCTTCCTGCGCAAGCGTCCATCGTCTGAGACGACCATCTCCTGACTAAATGCGTCCTCCGAGAAATCAAGCATCTCTCCCGCTCGGATCAGTGGCTGAGGGTGCAGCTTCATGCACCGACTTCGAGCAGTGATTTCACAGTATCCACAACACTCTCCTCCAAACTTCGGTACTTCAATCCCAACACTTCCTTCGATGTCGAGTTATCATACCCATAGATATCCTGTGGCATATCACTCTCAAGTTTATCTGGCAGCTTGCTGGCCAGGTCTGGGAAGTTCTTCTTGATAATCTGAGCGATGCCGGCGTTGGAATACTGGCCTGCCGTGCAGAAGAACCGTTTACCACCGGCCTCGGGGATTTCCAGAGCTTTGACATGAGCAAGGGCGACATCGCGAACGTCGACCCAGATGAAGGTGCCTGTTGGAGGGAGACCGGTATCCTTCGTGCGACCTTGGATCATGTTTCTGATTCGTTCATTTGAAGTGTTAATGGTGTCAAGAGAGTTGAGGTAGTGCACGACTGGACCAAGGACTAGTGGTGGATTGATAGTAGCAATGTCGAAGTTTGGTTTTTCTTTCTCGACAAACTCCCACGCGGCGCGCTCAGCAAACGTCTTCGACGCGCGGTATGTGGTCGCGGGGTCCTGCGTGGCTTCTTCTTCGGTGACCGGGTTCCAGTTTTTCTCGCTGTAGATTTTCTCGTGCGATTTGGGGTTTATTATGGCTGCAAAGGAACTGGTGATGACCACCCGCTTGACGGTGGGCGCATATTTTTTGATAGCGTTGAGAATTCCAGTAGTACCAATGATGGCCGGATCCAATAGATCTTTCTTGGGATCCGTGACGTTGAAGTGGAATGGGGAAGCGGTGTGCAAAACGCCCTCGAAGGGAGGATCAGACTTGACGGCCTCATCGAAGGCGTTTTCTTGGGCGATATCCTCAACGATCACGTAGCTGAGTTTATCCTTTGGTTGACTCGGGTGGTTGCTCAGGATTTTTTGACCTTTTTCAGGGGAGCGCACGGTGAAGACGACCGAGTGGCCGTGTTGAAGGAGGTAATCGACACAGTGGGCGGCGATAAAGCCGGATCCACCTGTCAGTAAAACCCTCATATTGTTGGACGGTTGACTATAATGTGTTTTAGAAATTGCGGATCGTAGGATGTGTTGTATCCGAATTGTTTGGGCAAGATAAATTCTGGTGAGCAGCATCGAGGCTCTTTATACCTTCAGTTGGATGGTTGATAAGTTCGGCAGTTGTCGGTCAAAAGTCCGTTAAGACAGAGATAGTCGCCCTCGATCAGAGAATGGACAATGCCAGAGACTTGTCACGTCATTATCCCGTTGCAGGGAGGACGCTTCACCACTAGCCTCATGAAAACTCTTTAGCCATTCGCGTCACGATGGAGTTGGTTGACTTCATCTCCACTAAGCCCGTCGAAGTCGACATCGTCCCTCCACATACCACGCGCTTTAAGAGCGCTCTGAGTCCAATTCGGATATAACTTAGCTTGCTCCCGAGGGTTATCCTGAGTCGCAAGCCAAACCATTCTTCTTAAACCCCGTCGGTATTGTTCTGCCTGCGAGTGAGTCATGTCTGGGAGTGCCTTGAGTTGTGCAACCACATGATTAGGTGATGCACCGCGAAGGTCGCGATAGGATGCATAGCCGAGACGGATCAAGAGGCTGGCTGTTTTGGGAGTGATGGCCAGGTCCGCTTGTAGCTGTTGTTGTGCATTCATTTTTAAGCTGAAAGCTGGTGAATCACCCAATGAAGGGAGAGACGAAAGGAGAGACTCAAGGCATATTTCTAGAGCCCATGTCATAAAGGCCATACTCGGTAAAGCGAGCGAATTGGCAACCATGCACTGGCCTGTTTGTGGTTGTGGCCGTGTCTGGAGGGAATTCGGTGGCGAGGCGGGTGGGACATCCCGAGCGAGCTTGGGGGAGAGCCTAGTGAGCCCAAAGAGCCCAAGCTACTCGGCATAGAGCGTGGAGTGAGGGGGCAGAGGCCACCTGGGCTGCGGAGAAATTGTCGCCACCCACTACCTTTGTACACAAGGCTGCCCATCTCTGCACCTTTCAACGCGATTTCACCGCTCAGATCATTCACACAGATTTAATCCGAGCATCATGGGGAATGACGGAGGAAGGTAAGTCGAGTCTTTGTCTCCCTGAGACTTTGATATATTTACTAACAGTTGACAGTATCCCCACGCGACGTGAGCTCGTTAAGGAAGCCGCGCGAAACCCAACCGCAACCGAACTGAAAGACAAGCAAAAAGAGTACCTTGCCCATCGTTGGTCCACCTGTCCAGTCTCTCACAAACCTCTCATCAAGCCTATCGTCTCAGACTATGCAGGCGACCTCTACAACAAGGATGCCATTATTCAGTTTCTGCTGCCCGCTGAAGCCCGCTCGGTGGACAAGCAAGAGTATGAGAAATTTATCCAAGGCCGCATTACAAGTCTGAAAGATGTTGTTGAAGTGCAATTTGAAACGGAACACGATGGAAAGACTAAGTCAGACAGATGGATCTGCCCTATCACTTCCAAGGAGCTGGGTCCCAATGTCAAGGCGGTCTACCTCGTACCCTGCGGCCATGCCTTCTCACAAGAGGCCATCAAAGAGATGAAGAGCGAGGGGAAATGCGTTCAGTGTGCCTCCCCGTACGAAGAACGAGATGTCATACCAATTCTTCCGAGTAGCGAGAAAGACAGGACGTCTGTATTGGAGCGGATAGAAACTTTGAGGTCTCTTGGACTCTCACATTCTTTGAAGAAAGCCGGCAGCAGCAAGAAGCGGAAGGCAAATGGTGACGGCAAGTTGGCACAAGTCCAGAATACTTTGGAACCACAAGCAATAGGGCCGGATGGACAGGGGAGATCAATGCCAGCTAATCCGCCTCGCTCGGGAGCAGCCCAGTCAGGAAGCTCCACGCCAGCCTTGCCAAATGGCATAAAGAATGCCGCAACCGCTAGCCTCACTGCCCGAGTCATGGAAGAGGAAGAAGCCAGGAAGAAAAGACGGCGTGAGAACGAGAACATCAGCTCTTTGTACACCAAGAAATCAGAAGAGAAAGCCGGGCGAGACGGCGATTTCATGACCCGGGGGTTTTCGATTCCTGCAAACACCCGAAACAGATAGCCACAACTCCATCCATGGTCTGGGCTAAGGATATTGATATTCCGCTTGTCCTACACCTCCTAGGACGGAGAAACACTGGATCAGCCATTCCGGCCAAATATAGCCAACTTTGAGTACAGGGAAGTCGACATATTGGCTGATGCCATCAATCCTAATCTTCCAAGATTCTACGGGTGCTCCCTTGTCAACTGATGCTCTTGGTGGGGAATGTCTCGAGGTCTTGATAATCAAATCCCTGCAGCCAGCCGAGCAACAGCAAGAGGATACAAATAGCCTATCATTTATTTCTTTTCCAGGAGACGAGGCCGACTTCGGCCGTTCAAGGCTGGCTTACTCCTCTGGTTGGCTTATTGGCTCACGTCCGAGTGTCGACCTACCCCAAAGATATCAGCGCAATGGTTCAAACCCAGTGCCAATCGGAAATGAGCATCACAATTCGCCTGCGAGTGCAGGACCTTACTCTCTCATAATGGTTCGGCCGCATCACCGGGAGAGCTTTTGTCGTTGATTTTTCTCGCGCCCTCAACTCCTTGCGATACCGTCAAGGTGCGTCGGGATTTGATACAACAAACACATGCCTTTCTGGAAGTCTCTAGCTCACGACATAAACTGGACGACACTCCTTCTGTTCCACTAATCCGCATGCTCGGGTATAAAACAAAGTACCCGTCTCACAACATGTTCCAAGTGCTTGAGGCATGACAGTTCTTTCGGTACACCTGCTCAACAAGACACGACTTGACCTGACGCGTTTCAGAAAGAGGCATCCCAAATCTTTCGAGTTTGGTGTCATTCATATAATATGTCGAAGTTTCCTTCCTTCACCAAAACATGGCATCACTCGCCCTACGCCACGATTGACCCTCTTGAGCCTTCTCTGTCTGCCCACGGAAAGGCTGTTTTCATTACCGGCGGGGCGACTGGAATTGGCAAAGCAACAGCAATCGCATTTGCACAGGCCAAGGCACGCGCAGTCGTCATAACAGGCCGGACCCAATCCACGCTCGACAGTGCGAAGGTAGAGATTGAGAGCGCAGCCAAAGCTCGAAACAACGTGGGCTTCCAGTGTCTCATCTTTCGCGCTGATGTTACTTCGACTAAGGCCATGGACGACGCCTTCTCGCAGACTGTTCAGAAATTAGGCAGAATCGATGTGCTCGTCTCCAACGCAGGATACCTGGATAGGCACTCACTCATTACGGAATCGGAGCCCGATGATTATTGGCAATGCTTCGAGACGAATGTCAGAGGCGCCCTCATCGTTATCAATGCATTCTTGAAGACGTGTCCGCGAGCTCAAGGTCAATCAGCCGAACCGTCCAAGCCCACGGTTTCCAAACCAGTCATCATCAATATCTCCACGGGCGCCGCGCACCTGCCTCCCGCGATGTTAACCACGTTCTCGGCCTATGCCACTTCGAAACTCGCCGCTCTCCACATCTTCTGCTATCTCCAAGCCGAGAATCCCGATAGTCTGATAGTATTCAACCTCCAGCCGGGTGAGATCCCAACCGCGATGGCCAGAAAAGGGCAGCGAGACATGGCCAAGGATGATGTACGGTTGCCTGCATCCTGGTGCGTTTGGGCAGTTGCTAAGGCGGAGACTGATGCAAATTTTCTCAAAGGCAGACTTGTATGGGGAAATTGGGACGTCGATGAGTTGTGTGAGAGGAGGGAGGAGGTTGTGAGAAGGGATCTCCTAAAGGTTGAGTTGAAAGGCTGGGGCGGGGAGTTTGTAGAGAGGTATGTCGAGTGAGGAATCTACAAGGACACCTCAACGGATGAGATTTTCTACTTTAGGCTAAAGTAACGAGAAGACGTGCCAGGACTGCTGTGCAGACCCCAGGATCCAGTCCTTCCACATTCAAGAAAATTGCATGTCCACTATCATTGAGGGCGGCCAGCTTCATCCTTTCCAAGTCCACCGCCGCCAACTTAATCACTAAGACACTCATTCCGAGATCTGGATCTACCTGCACAAGGCTGGTTGTACAATTCAATGGCGCCGGAGTGAGGGCTGACCCAATCGTTTCCCATTTCTAGTTGTTCAATTGCCACCTCCAGACTCTTGAAATTGTCTCACTCACCTACCTCATTCATTGGATCGACCATGTCACCAGGCAAACAGAGCCTCGAAGGATCTGTGTAACATCCCTTGAATACGGAAGAGAGCCCAGCGCGGAATGTCGCCAAGGACTGCCTAGGGTCGGAGTACAGAACTGTGGTAAAGTTAGGCCTCACCATCGGTGCCAACCCTCAGCAATCTGCTTATCCTGCAAGACGCCCCACGCAGCGCATTCGGAAATTTTGACAGAGACATTAAAGTGACAAGCGTAACAAGTAGGTGTCTAATGACCGCGGGAAGCCAGACTCTTCCTGGATCTCGGTCAGTCTGTTGGGCGATCTGGGTGCGCACACAAAGAATCTGGCCGTTGTATTCGAAGTCACTCTTGCTCGATGCGCCGCGAAATAGCGGCTTGTGCACACTGATCGCAGAGCACCCTCCAGAAGCGTCAACCCTCCATCTCAACAGTAATCGGACCATCCAGTGATTCCTCTTCCGCTTGGATATCTCACTCATCCAACTGCTGCTTCGTATGGTCTGTATGTTCCAATTGGCTTTAATCAAGCACAAGAAGCCCCTTGCCTTCTTCCTCCAAGTGAACGAGTCGTTTGTATTGGCTCACACGCCCTCGCACAGGATGAGAGCGTCCTGCGCCTCGCCCGCGCCTCTGCCACATGGCTGCGGGCAATTTGCCTCCCGAGTGCCCTTTTACCAATCCCTCCGACAACAAGAGCGCAGCGTCACAACGAGATCAGCAAGTACAGGCTGCGGAAGCACACGCGCACGCCGCTCCAGTTTCCTGACGTCGTCTCACCGCTGGTGTTAAGCACGGAACAAGCAGTCGGTCTGCACCCAAACTGTCTACGTCCTTCATGGCCAGCTCGACCCTTTTGATAGTGCTCCCGCGCAAGAGTTAGATAATTTCATCTACTCGATACTTGACTTCGGTAGGTGGCAAGCAGATACTGCGGCTCGAGGGGAAACTAAAGATGAGTTTGCGCAGCATATGGCTATGCATTTCCATCATTCGTCCCGGCCGCTCCTGTCAGCGCTTTACCCACTCACCGAGCGAACCAGCGCAGGCTAGGCCGACAATATGCATATCTGCTCGAGGCCCAGATTGCGGCCGCCACCAAGTTCCAAACGATGCCCTATGGCCTCTCTGACGGAAGATGATCGGAAACGGATAGAAATTCTCAACAAAGTTCATGAGAGAAGGGCGATAGATTCGCTCAATCAAGAAGTACAACGGTTAGAACCGCCCCACCAGACACGCTGATGTACGTAGCTGCACTGTTGGCTTATGTTTCAGGGTCTGACTATAGCTAGACACCAACTCGGAACCCGAGATCGCCTTTGGCAACTGCTCAGAATCTCCACGCCATGGGCCATCTTGAAATCGTACCTGAGCGCGTCCAGGCTGTTCGGTCGCTGGTGCAGCTGAGGGGTGGTATTGACGAGCTGACCATGCCTTTCCAGCACATTATCCTGACATAGTGAGTTAATGAGCATTCCCAAAGAATAGCAGGTCAACTTCTCTTTGCAAGTCTCCGAATCACTGTCAAAGTCTCGATACCATTGCCCCTACCCGGCTCGGCGTGCGACCCTGCTAGAAATGGCCAGCCGCCATCCCCGAGTCTGTACAGCGTACAGGGGAGCACATCCTCGATCAAATCACTGTCGATTTGATGCAGACCATGGGTTCCGGTTTCAGCGACGTTCGGCACGAAGGAATGCACCAGGCGCTTCTCCTTATGCGAAGCCACCGTCGCACTTGACCATTGTCATCGTGGAGGATCAACAGCACCAGTGATCTGGGATGTTGCGAGATTGAGAGTTGCTGTCCAACACAGAATGTGCTCCATCGATCCAATTGCCCTGGACCATGGCGAGTTCTCCGACATCCAGTTCGAACTCTGCCAACTGTCTGCACTCATTTACAGCGACCTGGTCCTCTTTCCAGTACCTGAGTGTAGTAGTGTTAAACCTCCGCTTTTAGATGACCTTGGGCGGGTCCTCGACAAGCGCGACATCGGCGAAGACACCACTGCTATTCAGTTAGATGGGAGTGGTGCTGGCTGCCCAGTTCTATTTCAATATCGATGGAGGCTCCTCGATGGAAAAAATCCATTCACTTCTAGGGCGATACTTCGAGCTCCTCGGTAGGCTGAGAAGTGGCGAAAGTAATTCATTTCGGCCTTATGGAAAGCTTACGAGTTTGTGCAACGGTAGACATGACGGGCAATATTGCCTTAATATGCACGCAACTTCTCATACCTGTCAATTCACACAATCTCCCATACTTGGAAGGTATCGACCCGGTATTGTACAACAACTCTGAGAGCAGATGAGCCTGGTTGTTAGACTAGCTAGGCTTTATGTCTTGTCTAGCAGCGTTGCTGTCTATCTAAAAAAAAAAAAAAAAAAGTCGGTCTAGAAGATGGTCTCCGCTAAGCCCTGGCTTGTATCATTGAATTCAAGAACTACAAGGCCTCGATTATTAGACGATTAGAATCGATCTATCTATCTATACTAAGTATCTATCCTTATTTGCTCCGACAAGAGACTCTAGCAATTCATACAGAGATTACACTATCTTGACTATCTTAACCTTGTACTCCCTGTGGAGCTGAAATGTATCCAAAGGGTTATTACCAGGCGTCGAGTCCCAGCGAAATCGTGGTGCTTTCAGGTTCTCTCCTTTCTGGCGTTTTCCTTAGCGGCCGGATAACGTTGCAAATAAATCATTCAATTCGCCTCATCGAGGGTTTTAAATTAACATTAGTGCATCAAATGATATAAAGGTTTCGGTGTGATATGGGCATTTTAAAGCGATTTGCGCTTTTTGAGGTGGTACAAAAGGCGACCTAGCCATCGAATCGCTTCGCTTATACTCGGTACTGGATAGCTTATTTGAGCTCCGCTTAGTTGAGAAGGTCTTGGAAGGTCTCTCCTTGGTCTCTCCTAAACTATTTATTCTCCCTGAAAATGTGAGAAGTAGTTCTTGTTGGTCATGGCCCAGTTGAAACATTCGAATTGTGGGTACGGAGATTTCTAGGGTTGGCGCGAACGTTGAATCGACCTCCTGGCTTGGAATACATTTCTTCCTTTTCTCTAGCTCGAAGGAGTCAATCGGGACTGCTGGCTTCTCCTGTCCTGGGCTGGTATCGGTGTATATTAACTAAAAATCAGCGGGCGGCGCGCGCTTAGTTGATCAATGTGAGGAGCGAAAACTCGTCTTAATTTCCATTCATTGATTCATATTTTTTGGAGGTATAGAGACTCTAATCTACAAATGCCTTGAATCTCCCACGACGTGATGGGTGACGTGGAATGTCGAATATCGTGGAGAGGCAAGAGCAGGCTCGGTTGGCTCGGCAACGACGAGGCTAAGCCGAAGTTGAGCCACCAGCGAGCCTTGATTGATGTTGCGCCTTTGGACTCACAAGCCCCATCAACTCATTGACTGGTCTTGCATCGGTCGACACCGTTTCTGTTCTCGTCGATGTGATATGAATATCGTCATCATAGTCCATGTCTTGTTGGCGAGCAAAGGTCTACCAATCTGACATTCCATGCAAATCAACAAGCCCTACTCCGACTTGGTCCCATCCCCTCAGGCCTCCCACGCATTCATCCATGAGCACCAGAACTTACCCACCAGCAATAGCCGCCGTCATAGCAACACGATTTCGAAATATACGCTCCGCTTCTTCCAGCCTGTACGCCTCTGAGTCGCGCCGGTATCTTCTTCCCCCTCTACCCCAGCGTTTTTCTGTCAGTGGAGGATGCACCAGCATTTGCATTGGCACTTGGCCCATGGATGAGCTGTCTAGTGGGACTGGATGCGGCGGTTGCTGGGTGTTTTGGTCTTGTTGCTGGTGACATTTGTGCGCGTTTCACAGGAGGGCTGTGAGGAAGCAACACGTCTTTCCTTTATTATTAAGGGTGGAGTTTAGGGGATATCCGGGAGATACGGACGGTTTGGCTGTGGGGTTCGATCGTGAATAGGGGATTTACTAATATTCCGAGACCGAAGTGATGTGACCTTAGCGATGAAGAAAAAGGAAAAGGAAGGAGATCGCTTCTCAGCGGGAGAAAGTGCGCCTGATATCAGTTACCTTGGCTAGGTGTTTATTTGAGGAAGAATGCGACACCGTGAAGACATCTTCCTGAAACGGCGCATAGTCAGCTGTGGTGGAGCCCATGATACATCGGGGGTCGCGTCGCTACGCCGTAGCCTGAGGGATTAGCACCTTTGCATAGCTGCTCCTTCAGGTCGTATACGCCCGAGTGCTGACGAAATTGCTACTCTCCCAAAAATTAGAAGGCGTCAACCCCTAAGAACATGGCATGGATAGTCTCACTGGATATGCGGGCCCCGAGCACTGCTGGATGATCGTCGCGCGGGGTCCTTAGACGATCGACACTTGACAAGCATAATTAAGCGTGATTGCATATTCTCCCCAAAGCGGTAATGATGTGGAGCTCCAACATTTTCAGGCCCCTTAGCGGCTCAGCCTCATGTAGACTAGAGTTCTGTGCTTTGACTAGGTCGCATTGAACAGCTGGGGTCGATGTATGGGAAGGCTGCAACGATCTGACGCTCGCTCAAAGTCCTGGAGAAAGCAATTTCGGTCTGTCCACTGGCTGTGCTGCATTGCACTTGGAGCACTCTTGCATAAGTCAGGTTTTCAAATATCAGCTTTGGATGTCGATCTGGCCCATTGAAGTCTCTGGTTAGCTCCGGAAAGCCTTCGTCATACTTTGCTTCCCGAGGAGAATATTTAGGAGCGCTGTTATGCTCGGTCTGACCAACCTCAAAAATCCAAGTTGCAGAGCTTTTATTCTAATACCAGTAGCTCAGCCGTCCTTTCCTCCAATTCTCTCATCGTCCTTTGTCGCTCGGCTTCTTTCTTTCTCGTTTGTTCAGATAAGCTCCCACCACTGTCGTTGCCTCAAGCACGCAGATACTCGCCCTCACCACATTTCTCATTACGCTTATCAATGCAGCGTCAGTTCGCTATACTAAGCGAGCATCCGCTAGCACCGCTTCCATCAAGATTCCATGGGTCATCTGCACCACGAACGAGCTGCTAAACCTGGACTGTTCTCAGATTCAGGTGCCCCTTGATTGGTCCCAACCGCAGGAGGAAAAAACGCCTTGGGCATCAGCAGGGTCAAGCCACTGGAAGCAGCGCAAGTAGAGTGGGCAGTCTAATTTTCAATCCTGGCGGACCAGGTGGAATAGTGACAGAGTTCTGCGAAGATGAGGCTGCAGGGATCCCCATATTCAGCAAGACCATCAGGGAACACTTTGACATCATCTGTCCTGATCCTCGTGGTGTCGGCACCAGCAGCCCTGTCTTGTGTGACCCCGACTTATGGAACAAAAAACAATCATTGTTTCCTCTGAACGAGGCCGAGTTCAAAGAGATGGTTAAGCACAACAACGCCTTTGGTCAGAGTTGTCTGGACCTCAGCGGCGATTTTTTCAAGCACGTTGATACAACCAGTGTTGCAAAGAACATGGAAGCGATCCGCGTTGCTTTGAATGATGGCAACCTCAACTGGCTCGGCGGATCTTATGGCACTCAGATCGGTGCGCAATATGCGGAGCTGTACCCCAACAATATTCGGGCCATGGTGCTCGATGGCGATGTGGGCCATTCACCTTCAGACGTGTATCTTCATGCAGCCGAATCTTCTACATACGAGAACAGCCCTTGGTCGCTTCTTCGACTGGGTAGTAAAAATCGACCTGCGCGCTTGATGGTCAGAACGTGGCGCAGTTATTCGACGACCTCGTTGCAAAAGGAGACAAGACACCGATATCCGCGCCCGGCTGCCTTACCACAGCAGACATCTCTTCGGCAGGCACGTGCTTCGCCAACGTGACCGGGGAAGATATCCGTTTCAACGTCCAAGGTAATTCCTACTTGACATTCAAGAACGGCACCTCATTTTCGCCCTGTGGATGGTTGAAACTCGGTATTGCCCTGAACGACACCTTCAATGGCCATGCCACACCACTATCCTCCGCGATGGCCAATAGAGAGAAGAATTCGACGGTTTGGCCAGGTTTGGCCGTGGCTTGTCTGGACTGGAACCACAACACCGCGACATTCGCACAGAACAAATACAAGCAACAACTCGAAAGTGCCATTGCACCTCATACCAAGGGTGCTTCCCAGATGTATCAATATCAGACACAATGTATCGGCTGGCCCGCTCCAGTCGTGAACCAGACGGCAATGAAGTTGGCCCCGCCGATTTTGATGGTCAATTCGAACCATGATCCAAAGAGTTCGTACGTCTGGGCGCAGAGCCTGCGAACCCAGGTCCCGAGTGCAGTACTGGTCGCAAGGAGTAGTGATGGACATACTAGTTTCGGATTGGGTGGTCAGGCCTCTGCGGTGGTTGACGCCGATTTGGTCAATAGGACTTTGCCGACGCCGAACTTCGTGGTGAATGTGGTTATCTTTGTTTTGTGCCTGGCTCTTGGCTTCAATCGTTTGGCGTTGTTTGGCGTCTTCAGTGCTCAGGACTCAGTACCCAGTACCGAGTAGGATACAATGACTATGTTCGACTAGGCAGCAGTCAAAGGTAATGGTTTTGTAGCATTCAAGTCAAAGCTCGGACAATGTTACGGGTTGGCGCTCATTCCCCCATGCAATTTCATCGACAAAGCTCTGTTCGACGAATATCCAACTTGTGACAGGCAGGGTCACCAAGACATGTAAAGACCGTCTCGCCGAAGAGGTATAATAGTCAGAGAGGTCCACATGGTCCTGTTAAAATCCGTCATGCTCTCCATAGTGTCACGCAACCAGAGCGAAAATCAAATGATCGCTTTCACTACTATTCAGGGGAAATGCAGTCGTACAGCCACAGTATATCTGAAGTCTCAATTCAGAGGCAGTCAATTTTTTTGTCTGCTCCCGAAGTAGTAGACTAACATTATGGTCCTAATACTGCTCTCGGAAACACTTATCAAGAGATAACAAGTGGTGCTAGGTCAACGAGATCGTCGGAAGGAATGACCTACCGAGGGGGAGACTCAATATCCGTAGCCAAGTCAAAGAAGCCCACCATTTTGACGGAGGAATCGTCTAATTGTGCGTCGATCTGGAGCAGCTCTTGGCCAATCCGCAGTGCGAGTTCGTCCGAACAAGCAAATCGAGCCACCCTAAGATTTAGAGAGGCGAAAAGACAGACAAATGGCGCAAGCTTTCGCGCATTCTCAGCTGTCCTGCAGAGCCGTGCAGCTGCCACTCTTGCCATACACCAATCGCCTTGTTCTGTCAATCTGAGCTGGAACAGCCCTCGCTTCGCCAGTATGACAGTTCTCCAGAAGATACATAATGCTTCACCCAGTCGGATATCTTTCAAGAAGTAGTTGGTTGGTAGTCCCGGGTTGTCACGAGCCCACCGTTGTCCCCAAGTACTCTACGCCCTCCACCCGAATCGGGTGGACGGTATAGAAAGAAAAGGATAAGGCAAAGGACGGTTGACGCACAAGGCTATCGGTTAACGCTGCCTTACCCTTTTCACGTGACAGAAAGAGGGGAAGCTATAAGAGTCTCCTCTCACCCGAATCGGCTGAGAGAGAACTCTTCCTTTTTCTTAAGCGTTGAGTCGTTGTCAATAGGACTACGTGAATAGAACAAGGCATTCAGCTACTCTTCCTTTGTACCTACTGCGTTGCGTAGGTCCCTGATACGGGTCATCAGGTTCGGTATCATACTCGACTAAGTCTGATCCCATTAGGAACGTCTCAACTTTTTCGTTAAGCTGGGACAGTTCTTTTCAATTGTCTTCAATTCAACCATAACCTCATCTGGAATTATACCTGCACACATGTCCCTGATATTACGTACTCTCTGAAAAGAGTCGCGGCATTTTAGCGTAGGTATGTAAAATACCAGCCTCGAGCAGATCGATCGACCACGATAGGGGTACTTTCGACTGGAGAGATTGCCATTCACGGTTATCGATGAAACATTCAGTGTCTGACAGCAATGCCTTGAAGACCTGAAGGGATCTGTGAACATCTTTCCTGAAATAAGAAGATTGTCCACGCACAATCACTGATACATGAGCATAGAAAAGCTGCAGCTCGAATACGGTATTGATGCGATGTGGCCCATAGTCTCGAAGAACCGCGCTTGCACCATTGGTGTGTACAAGGTACCTAGAAGTTTGGAAGTCTCTGTTGACAGCCTGACAGGACATATTAGTAAAAGGGAGATGGTGTCATTTCGAATGACTCGCCTCTGAAGTACTTAAAACAAGTGCTTAGCACAATGTCTCTGGACCGGTGTCCACCTCCTTGTTCTGTAGCTGTTTTTGAAGAAGTTCCAGTGCACGACCATACTTCTGTAACTCCAACCCAAGATCTAATGGAGAATTGATGCTAAATCTGAGTTGTGAAAAAAGGAAGGCGTCGACAGCAGCATCAACACATGGGCTTCGACCCAGGTAAGCTAGAAGCTCTCGAAAGTATTCTCCGAAGTATAACAATGGTAGTCCTATTCCAGTACCTCCTTCTAGTGCATGTACCAATCTTGCCGCTAATTGTTGGGCTGGAGCGGGGGGGAAGCGATGCCAGAGGAGGATGATATGTGTGGCTGTGTGGCTGCATGGCTGCGCACGACTCTTTGCTGTTGCACGTTCGGGCTTGCAGTCGGGAGTTTCTCCTTGAATACGTCGCTTCGAGCGTCGTTTCCTCTTTGTGAAGCACGCGACGGGTTCCTTAAACTGAGTGGAGCAGATGGCAGTTGCTGTGTATGAGGAAGGCCATGCCCATAGACAAATTCAATTTCCGCAGACCATCCGGCGCATCTACAGTCAGAGAGCTCGCAACGAGTACATGATGGTCGCCGCTCATCGCACTGAAGAACCCGTTTAGTATTTCTACCCGCAGGCTAGAATCACTTGTTGATTACCTTGATCTTTCTGTTACGACATGCCAAACAACCTTTTCTTCTACCTCCTACCATGATGTAACTGAGTGCTGGTCAGAGAGGAATGTTTCGGAATGCGTCCCTCTTCATCAAAGTAGGCTTCGCTTCTTTTCAGGTACGTGCAATGTGAAGTCATTTAACGTTAATCGGTGAATGCTTCGCCGAAAATAGTTTGACCTCGTTTTGACCCCTGTCTATGTCAAAGCTCACGCTCGCCAAAAACGCTATCCGCAGGGTTGGGTGGGACGCCTTGAATTGCCAATTGTCGAAACACATTTTCTGCAAGTCTTGATCGACCTTCACTATGTCGATCAGTCAGCTGCTTCTCCCCCCCAATGAGATTTTGATATGAAAGTATCAAGTGGTGGTGGTATCGCCGTTCCCAGGATTATCAAAGCCGTAGTTTGGACACCATTGAGGCTGAAGAAAGGGGGAATTACTTGGTCTAGCAAATATCTGCACGATCTGCGTATAGAGTCCAAGTTTTAAGTCTGCGTGGTGACGCACCAGGACACACCAAACAGACTTCGTCTCTCTGATATCAGCATAGCTCAGGCGTCCCATCACTGGATAGTGGAACTTTATGGTGGGTGTGGGCTAAGTCTTTTGAGTAAGGTTGACACCTGATCGCATTGCTAACTCATCTGGGTATATCAACTTCCCTAGTAAATGGTCGGTCCGCAGTGGAACCATGTTTTCAGCCCTATTTGTCGTCGGTCGTTTCAGGGAACCCAGAAAAGAGTCCAAATCTTCAGATATACCGCATTGAAAGTCAGCGCACCACAGGCCGGTCCAATACTAGCAGAACCAGAAAGCTATATATCGATTATCGATCCCAAGGTCAATATGATTTCTCCAAGCAAAATCAAAGTATCCTGCCTGCAAGAAGCCGAGTCCGCTGCCAAAGTCAACCATGTCGATCCGAAACTTCCTCAAAACCTTCGCTACTCTAACCACTTTACAATGCTTCGAACCGGTTTCAGCGCACTCCAACCAGCCTAATTGTTCCCACCCAACGGCCTTTCTCCAGCAGCAGGTTGATCCGTCCGCCAATTCCAGAGAAACATTCGGTCAACAATACCAGATCCTTGATGATTATTTCGACCCAGGAGGTCCCATATCGTTTTACTAGGGAGCCGAGAATGCTGTGTTCGCTTGCTTGGTAAGCTTCTTCTAAACAGGGGTGAAAATAGCCGCATTGCTTATCATAAGGACGGGCAGAAAGTATATCCCAATGTGGGCAAAAGAAGTCGGCGCACTAGTTGTTTCCTTGGAGCATCGCTCCTTTGGTGCGAGCTTTCCATCTAATGCAAGCGATCCGGCCGAACAATACGAAACATTAACTTTGGACAATGTCATGCTCGACTCTGTCAGGTTCATCCAGCATATCAAAAAGCTACAAAAGGGGTTGCACAATCCACGCCAGTCATCATTCTAGGGTCTTCGTATGGAGGCTTTTTAAGCTAAGTAATCCGCCTAAATCATCCGGAAACATTCTTCGGCTCAGTTACTTGGGCAGCCGCTGTCAGGGGCTTTGGGCCTGACCAAGGTAATCCAGATCGATTCAACTGGATGAACCGTGTCTCCAAGGTGTATTTGGACCAGTCAGCTACTGTGGCACAAAGGATCAAGACCGCACTCCATGAATTTGATGTCAAGTCGTCCGACCCCAGCACTCCTCCAAAGGACATTGTGTCCGAGTTATCCATCTGTAACAAACCGACAAACCAGAGTGAATATCGGTCCTCACTTTCCTGGCTTGTTACCGGCTGTGGCTCAATACTCTCTCAGAACACCACTTGCCCTTCCCGTCGACGCTTTCCCTAAAGTCGTGAACGCAACTGAGACAGCCTCTAACACATCAGAGATCCTGAACACCGCGGCACAAATCAAGACTGCGCCTGGCGCCAACTGCACGGATTGGACATCTCAAGGATCTATCAGGAAGCCCTGCAAACGAAATATCACTTCGCCCAGGCTGATATCGAAGCGTCACAGCGCATCTTGTTCCCAATGGGCGAATGGAATCCCGTTGGAAGTATTGGCCTCAAAGCCGTTCAATTACCCAGGGACGCCGAAGCACACGGATCGCAATGCGAGTCGGGCGTGGGTGGTGAACATGATGTCTCGTGGCGAGGATAGTTGGGCGCCAGTCAATGGGGATAAAGAGAGCGTCGTGCATGCAAGGAATATGGAGTCGCAGGGGATCAAGGCATGGTTGGGGTTGTGAAATGGCGACCGGTGATGGCCGAAAATAGAAAGTAGGGTGTAAACCTTTCCTCTTTACCTCCCCAAGGTAACCTGCAGACTATTTTCCTCGAACTAAAGGCCGTGTGCACCGGGAGGTTGTAATCGGCAAATAAATTAATTTAAGTGGACCAGCACGAATCTTACCGCCCGTTAGTTGCAAGCGTAAGTAACTTATTCAAGATTTGCGTTGTCGTAGCCACTTGGGCTTCTTGATGCGTGGGTGAAAAGCCGATTTGCAGACCGTCCAAAGCTTGTCAAAGAGTTTTGGCACATTGCAACAATTAACGCCGTGCGGTAGATTTGCACTTGACGACGTCATAGGATTAGAGACTAGAGGCTAAAAATATATTGTTTATATATTGGAAAGCTCTACAAGTTGCCAACAATTCATCAGAAAGGTCGCTTAGCTCAGTTGGTTAGAGCGTAAGTTGGGCCACGCCCCGAGTTAGGGCCTCTATTGACAGTTTAATAGGTGGTGCTAATATCAGTTTGTACTATGTACCTGGTAAACGCCAAGGTCGCGAGTTCGACCCTCGTAGTGACCAGCACATTTCATTTTTCTTTTTGATTTTTTGGAACAAAATGGCTTACCTAAGCCTGTTAGACGTGGCCGAGTCGACGCCGAGACTGAACCGCTCTATACGATGATATCAGGCCTCGCAGGGTTCTTTGCTATTACTTTGGAAGTTCCAAGGCTAGGTCAAGATTCGGCGCTAGATGAGGAAATCTAGAGTGATCTATTACCCAGTAGAGGGACTGTCCCTTTAGGTCCTCGAGGCACTATATTTATGTTAGTATCGCCAAAGGCGCCCCTAATTTTCGAAGAGCTAGATGAATCCCGCATTACCGAGTATTTGTAACAGGGGACTGTTTCTGGTCCTCAGTGATGGTTGGATATTTAGCTGCGTTGTATCTGGCGAGTGGGAAGAGAAGTCAATCTAGGAGACGACAGGGAAAGCAAGGCGACCAATTTAGGCGTCGTGGGAAGATGCCCTTCAAAAGCGGCGGCACTAACCACCAAATTCAGCGGGATATTCCCTACAACGTGCCTCGCTGAGCTGTAAACAAACACCCCGCTGGCAAGCGGCGCCAGGGAAATCTGCTACCACACCATTCCCTTTGTTTTCGAGGATGTCGCTTCTCATTTTCGCTCATACCGAGTCCAACCCTTTCCCTCTTTAAAATTGACCCTGTGTCTGATGAAGTGATGACGAGCGTTTTCGGAACTGTGCCCAAGAGGGACCGCAAGAGATTCAGACAGACACTTCTGACATTTTCTGCTCTTCCAAAATCAAACCCAGGCCCCGAGAAATCGCCCCGCCTTCCAGACGATTCAAAGAGTATCACAAAACCAGCCCGAGCACCCTCCTTGCCGGCTGAGATATGGCACCGTATTCTTGAACCGCTGAGTCCTTTGGCTCTGAAAACAATGCGACTAGTGTGTCGAGACTGGGCTGCCATAGGCGTTGATTTCTTGTTCAGCACGGTATATCTGAACAGTTATGAGAAATCCTGGGCCGGACTGCAGGGTCTTTGCAACTCCACCTATGCTCATTGTGTAAGAAGAATTGTATGGAACCCGCTGGTATTATCTGAAGAATGTCTCGACGGCCCAGTTTGGAGGCTCAGGTATCGAAATCTTATCGAAGGGTTGAGTCAATCTGAGATTGTCGCCCTTCATCGGGAATACATTAGGGTGTATTCAAAAAGGAGAGACTTACTCCGATCCTCAGCAATTGGACCTATATCGAACGCCCTTCGAAACCTTCCCAACTGCTACGAATGTATCATATCGGATGACTATGATTTGGAGGCAACCTGCCTTGATCCGTGCATGAGAAAGAAGATCCAGAGACTCCTATGGGATCTTCCAGGTTACGCCACATGGGGACTGCGGCCAAAATGGTCGAATGTTGACGATGAATTTGGGCCTCGGGGTCCCCCCAACAAGAACGACGAGGATGGTCGCATATTGCGAACTGGCTTAGAAATATTTGAACTGATCCAATGCTCTGCCTCTATTAAGCGCCTGTCTGTTGAATTTTGGGACGAGAATTGGCTTCGCATGACAGAAGCGCGAGACAAGGTTCCGCGATGCTCACTTGCAGTGCACGGATTCACCATCCATCGCGTTTCCCCCTCGACCATCGAGAACATTGCAATCCGGCTAAAACATTGTAAGGGACCCTGGGTACCTGTCAGGAGCGATCATCTTGCATGGATGCTTGAGGATACTTTCGGAGGCATGTCCTCGTTTCCCGCCTTACGGGAATTGTCGTTCGAGCCCATTTACACCGACCCAGGCCCATGGTTCATGCAGGGCAAATACGAGGCAACAGAAGATGAAAGCTCTTCAGAGCAAAATGAGGACGATTCCTCGGATGGGTCCCGCAAATCGTCAGGAGTTCATTACACGCTGACTCAGTTGGAAGAAGCATACATACCGCCACCTGGCCTTACACTGAACGAGATGCATTCACTAAATGCAAAGTTGGATCTGGGCCTTGTCAAGCTTCCAAAGCTGGAAAAGCTCGTGTTGACCAATATCACGCTTGATGCGAGATGCCTCCTACTGTGGCTATGTGAACAAGAGCAACTACCCGTTTCCGGACTCTCGATTTGCTTACAAGGCACCACGTTTCTGTTTGACCTCGACCCGAAGACTCTTTTTCAAGGACTTACTCAGCTCAATGTCACTTTGTGCTATGACCCTGAGAGGACATTCCATTACCCGCCTTCACCGGCTGGTCTTGTGGACGAACTCGATGGAAACAAGGCCGAGTATATTTCTACATGGGGCGCCGGTCAAACGTCCTGGTCAAAGTATGCTGTCGATGAGCTAGCATGGGATACTCTTCCAACCCAAATGCCGGCATTTCCAAGTCCTGAAACTGTTTCTGCTGGAGTTATTGAATTTCGGCGCCGCCCGAGTGCTTTTATGTCCATCCAGAACGCATTCCGCCATCAGAAGCCAGACATCGAGGTTTTCTACTACTCCATGCCTGGGATTGAGGGCGGTATCTGCGACTGGTTCGATAACACAACAGATCGGCCTGGGTCTTTGACCATCCTCGTATACAGAACGCATTGGGAATATTGGCCTGATCCAGATGCCGGCTATTTTAGTGAAGAATTCGAGAATGAAATACTCAGTCATACCACCGACCTCTATCACGAGGCGAGAGAACTCGAATGGCAAGAACAGCAACCACTGATGCAATATGAGAGAGAGTTGCTTGGATTGGATATCATGAGATACCTCTACTATGAGGAACTCCAAGATGTGTCCATAACAGGAGCCCCTCTCTAGAACGGCGGCCAAAGTGTATGCTCATGGTATACTCGGCGGCTTGGCACAGGAGGTCAATGGCTAAGAAATGATGGAAGACCATCTAAACTGTATTGAAATGCTTACAGCAGTTCAGGACGAACTGTTCCACAAAGCAGGGAAATGAATTGTGACGATTGGCTACGTCCCTGGTGCTAGGCAAGCTGTTCTGTTGTCTGATAAATGGCATCGGGACACCAATGTGAAAAACCGTGGACATGGAAGGGCAAATAATTCAAGCAGAATTCATTCTTCTGGACCAGGTTTGCGAATACAAATATGTACGGAGTACCTCGTAGAGTATCGAGGACACACGTCTCCATCCTTATATGGAGTCTTAAAAGCGGCGCCTATTTCGTGTCCGCATTTACGCGTCAAGCGCGTTGACATATTTGTTTTATCTCCGCCAGATAGATTCGATGCGGCCACTCATTATACCACTCCATGGCCGAGACCTCCGATTGCTAGAAAGCATCGTTCGCCCGCGGGCGCTCCTGATCCCCAACGCTCGGTATCGAGAGACAATCAAGCCTACAGTCAAACAATGGGTCCCTGCCGAAGGCCAGTGCCGGGGAGCAAAATCGGTGTCGAGGAGGAAGGTGAAAGATCTCCAACAAGGCACTATCCAGGCTGAACCTCTCCCCGAGTTGCCTGCCGACGATGAGCCCCAGTATCCGACAGTGCTCAAGGGTGCGAAATCCAACATGGCCAAATTTGACAATTGCGTCCTGCTCACAAGAGTCGGCAATTTCTACGAATTATACTTCGAGCAGGCGGATGAATATGGGCCTCTCCTCGGTCTCAAAGTCGGTCACAAACAAACCAAGCTTGGTCCAGTTGCGATGGCTGGGTTTCCCTTTTTCCAGTTGGACAGATTCCTGAAAATGCTTGTACAAGATCTCAACAAATATGTTGCCATATGCGAAGAATTCTTGGTCCAGGTGTCCGGCAAGGTCAAATCAGGTGGTCTCAAACACGACCGTCGTGTGACAAGAGTGATTACACCAGGCACACTGATTGATGAGAAGTTCCTGGACCCATACGAATACAACTTCCTCCTCTCTGTTGCTCCAGAGCCTGTCGTGATTGATCACATTGGCGGCAGCACCTGCACAGCTTCAGAACACGAGCCCGAACAAAAGATTGGCCTTGCTTGGTTGGATTTATCTACGGGCGACTTCTGTACACAGACCGCTGACCGCAACTCATTATCTTCGGCGTTGACTAGAATTGACCCACGGGAGATCATTCTGCCTTGTAAAGTTTCTGAAGACATTCGCGACGAGGTGCAGAAAATCGTCGGTCATGATCATCGACTTCTCACATCGCACGAGCCCGAGAGTTATTTTGTATCCATGGCAGAATGGAACGAAATGCTCGAGTCTCCTGTGGCTGAAAATGCAGACGAGGTTTTTAGCACAGCAGAAAAGCTTGCTGGTCATCGACTTCTAGACTATGTCTGCCATCGGCTGCCGGGGTTACAACTTCGTCTGCAACCGCCGCGTCAAAGGGAACTCCAGTCTACTCTGAGCATTGATCGTAATAGTCTCAGAGGGTTGGAAATTCTGGAAACCGCACGGGACGGCCTTGGAAAGGGCAGTTTGTTTCATGCTGTCAAGAGGACCTCAACCAAAAGTGGTGCTCGTCTTCTCCGAGACCGTCTCACATCCCCATCAGCTTCTCTGACTGAAATCAATGACCGACTTGAGTTGGTGTCAGTATTCGTTGAACACGAGGCATTCACAGAGTCTTTGATCTTCCGGCTTCGACGAACGTTCGATGTCCAACGTATCGTTCAGAAATTTGCTCTGAATAAAGGAGACGCCGATGACATGCTGTCACTAGCGAGCGCCATCGCAGAGACTATCGCAACGAATGATGTTCTCCAGTCATTGGATAAAGACATCAACGCTGCGGAGACCCATGGATTTAATCAGACAGATGTGGTACACCCTCTCCAAAAGCTTCTACGATGTTTCGATCTACAGGGTCCAGCTGAGCTCCAGGCTCTGATTACATCTGCCATTGACGAACAAGGTCTCATGCAGAAGCATCGGCTTGAAGAAGATGAAGCGGCAAGTGTGGCAGCCATGGCACATGATGTCGTATTGCAAAGTGCTCCAGATGAATTAGGGTTGTTGCCTAAAGCTGTCAGGACGCGGAGCAAGTCGGAAGACCAGAAGAAAGACGAGATCGAACTAGAAGAGCCGTGGATAATGCGTCGCAATGCTAGTGAGGCGCTGCTGCGGCTCCATGAAGACCTGGATTCACTGCAGACTGAGAAAGTCAGCCTGGCGAACAGACTGCGAGAGGAACTATCTGCGCCGACTTTGATACTCAAGTCCACACCCGGCCTAGGCCACATTTGCCATATCCGCAGCGCTACAGGCTTCAACCGAGAGAAACTGGAATCGCTCCATGCCAAAATGGTATCATCTTCGAAGAGCACTCGTTCCTTCTATCTGAGTGACTGGACTCGGCTGGGCCGTCGAATCGATCAAGCGGTCCTACATATCCGAGACGAAGAAAGACGAATCTTCACAACACTAAGGGAGTTTGTCATCAAGAACCTCGTGACATTGCGGCGTAATGCGGCCGTCATGGACGAACTAGATGTCGCAAGCGCCTTTGCTGTCCTTGCTACGGAGCAATCATGGGTTCGACCCATCCTCAACAACGGTACTGATCATAAAATCATCGGGGGGCGGCATCCTACAGTCAAGGAAGGATTAGAAGCACAAGGCAGATCTTTTGTCAGCAACAATCTCGTCCTTGACCACAATGAGCGAATATGGCTGGTGACAGGACCAAACATGGGGGGCAAGAGTACATTTCTCCGGCAAAATGCTCTACTTACAATACTTGCCCAGGCCGGCTCCTACGTACCAGCCGCGCACGCAGAGATTGGGCTTGTGGACCAGATTTTCAGTCGGATCGGGGCTGCGGATGACTTGTTTCGAGACCAGTCTACCTTCATGGTGGAGATGCTGGAGACCGCAGCCATTTTGAAGCATGCGACTCGAAAGTCTTTTGTGATCATGGACGAAGTAGGACGAGGCACGACTCCTGAAGACGGCACAGCCATTGGGTATGCGAGCTTGTATCACCTTTATCACGTCAACAAATGCCGGACACTCTTCGCGACCCATTTCCATTCACTGGCGGATATGACACGGAGTTGGACAAAACTAGGCTGTTACTGCACTGATGTGATAGAGGACGAAAGCGGCTCATTTGTGTTTCTGCACCGGTTGAAGAAGGGCATCAACAGACACTCTCACGCATTGAAGGTTGCGAAATTGGCAGGACTGCCTCCAGCAGCGCTCAAAGTTGCAGAAAATGTTCTCCGAGAAATTATGGCAGAGAAGAGTAACATACAAGCACAATGTCCAGCAGATGTAGCAGAAGAAAGGCAAAAGACATTGATGGCTGAAATCAGGTGACGGTTCATGTGCGTTCACTCATTCCTCTGGGAATCTCGGAGGCTGTTGAATCTCACCTGGTGCTGGTTTTGATGTTGCGACCGTGCCACAATTCTTACATGTCCGGGCATCCATATTGTCTTCAAATGCCAACACGCCTTCCTTGATCTGCGTGCCGAGGTCTGTGAGGTGAAAGCTTGCCTCGTGGACGATGTTATGGCAATTCTTGCAGTACCACCTCAGCGTATCAACAGAGTCCTCCGGCCGAGGCTGTTCCAGTACAATGCCCACGGTGTCCGCAAATCGGACGGGGTTATGGGGAGTGTTGGGAGGAAGCAGGAACATTGAGTTCTCGTGGATGGGGATATCGACCGGCGTGTGCGGCGTGGTGGAGGTGTCCATGGTCTTCAGCAGCATGGAGCCTTTATGCTGGTAGAAGAACTCGGGCGTGGTGTTGATGTGGTAGTCTGTTCGAGCGTTGGGGCCACCCACAACCATGACCGTCAAGCCACCGGTAGAGGACGATGGGGCATAGACACAGTAGTTGTTGATGGGCGGCTTGAGCAGGTGGGAATTGTCTTTAAGCCTTGAAAAGAGTTAGGGAAAGCTTGTACAACATAGGGAGCGACTGAAGATTCCTGATACCATTTGGGCAGATTCAATGCGGCAGCCATGGTGGATTGCCTTCTGGAGGGGACTCGTGTCAGAGTAGAGGGGAACGGATGTCTGCACAATCTCGTAGCATTGGTGAAGGGTGCAACTTGTGTATAGCTAACTGAAATGTATTTGCGCAGATTGGCGAAGGCCTTCATGGGCGCGGCTAGGTTCCTGACTTACAAATGTAAAAAGCACAAGGTGGCGGTCCGCTGATATACTGGTACAAACTCCGGAAACCGACAAGTGAAAGGTGATCAATGTCAAGTCAGTCGATGCGTCACCCAGATCACCCGCCACAGAGCTGCACGGAGGCAAAAAGCGGCGTGCGAATTTCAACTGATTCCGATGCGGAGTAAAATTTTGTGTGCGGAGAAGCGAAGCAACATGTTCACCCATGTTCGACTTTTCAGATGCGCAATGTCTGTTCTCAAGCGCAGGCACAAACAGTGGCATTCCCAGAACATGAGCTGATCCCTGATCTACTCTCCCTCTTCATACAACAATGTCGACCTCGCAACCCCCCCTCCGCTTCTCCTCCCACAAGTCCCTCCCTTCCCGTCTAGTCCTGTCTACGCTGCTCGGTCGCCCCATACGCATTGATCAGATCCGCCCCGATTCGCCTACCAACCCTGGCCTTGCGCCGCATGAGATCTCCTTGTTGAGACTTCTCGAAGCGGTCACAAACGGCTCCCACATTGAAATTTCATACACAGGCACCGTGCTGCTGTATAAGCCGGGATTGATCACGGGCTCGGCGCCGGGCAGCGGAGCGGACGGGGTCTCGGGGGTATTGAGACACGAGATCCCTGCCACGAATACACGAGGCTTGGCCTACTTCTTGATACCGATGTGCCTAATTGCGCCGTTCAGCAAGGCCAAATTCAATATCTTATTCACTGGCCCTGGCGTGATTACGAGTTCTACCCCAGAGACATGGGGCGATATGAGTGTGGATTCCGTCAGAACTGCAATTTTGCCCCTCTATGCAAAGTTCGGGATCGAGAGGGACATTGAATTGAGGATTTTAAAGAGATCGAACCCTGGGCTTAGGGGCTTGGGCGGTGCCGGAGAGGTGCAGCTGGTGTTTGGTCACCAGGTGCGGCTACCCAAGACTCTACATATGCTGGATCCGGGGAGGGTGAAGAAGATCAGAGGCGTGGCTTATTCAACCGGCGTGAGTGGACAGAATAATGCAAGAATGATTGATGCAGCGAGAGGCGTGTTGAATAAGTTCTCGGGGGATATTTATATTTTTTCGGACGTTAGCAGTGCCAGTCTGGTACCAGCACCGACCAAGGACAATCCGAATGCAAAAAAGAAGGTTGGGCTCGGTTTTGGATTGTCCCTCGTGGCGGAGACTTCAGCGGGGTGTCTGTTCTCCGCAGATTCAGCGAGTCCACCTGAGGGAGGCAAGCCGCCAGAGGAAATTGGGCAGATGAGTGCATTCCAGCTCCTTGAGAGCATCGAGAGAGGCGGGTGTGTGAGCCTAGAGGCTCTCGAGACGGTTGTTACTTTGATGACCATGGGATCTGAGGATGTCGGCAGAGTTCAGCTAGGGAGAGATGTATTGGCCAACGAACATACCATCCAACTGGGACGAGATCTAAATGCTTTTGGCTCGGCAGGGTGGGGATTTAGAGATGCGGAAGGTAAGAAGAGAGAAGGGCAGCTCTTGGTCAGCATTGTGGGAAGAGGAGTTGGCAACATCGGGCGAAAGATTGGTTGAAGATGATGTTATACTAGCGTCCATGCGCCGTAGCCGTACGATCGAACGGCATCAAATCATCGAACTTTGCGACATCCTGCAGGAACCTCCAGGAAGGCGAGACTCGCGCGGCTTCGCAACCCGAGAAACTACAGCATTGCGGCTCCCCTCATCTTCTGCAGAGACTCGGTACTTCGACCACAGCCGAAAGCGCCAGATATTCTGGCCATCACAATCTGACCGACTTCGAGATGCGCCTTGCTGACTAGATGATGGACGGAAGTGGGGCGACGGATCCGATGGCTCAGAGAGGCACCCAGTCCACATGCTCATTAATAGCAGCACGAGTCAACAATAGCTTGGATAAGTCGACAAGACCTCCGTCAAGCGCGACAAAACAACACATGGAGCACAGTGTACTTCGATTTGCGACGACAAGACAGTCGATATCACTTCTCGGCCAGCTCGCAGCCGCCGGTCTTTGACCTCGCGCCGAGATGATGGCGAGGCTCCGCTCGAGCAGCCAATAAAAGAACAACAATCAGAAGACAGCCGTGACTTGCGCTAGCGGAAGGCCCGGATGTAGGCGACGAGGCTTGTGAACGCTGGCGGGCCTTTTGGCTTTGCATAACGGCATTCAGGCTGTACGCACAACATCCCAGCGAACAGGGAGCACACTGCGAGGCGCCTACGAGGAATGACACTTGTGTGCACTGTAAGAAGAGAAGTAGAGAGCAGTATCGTTAGAATTTTGAAGGGTGCCATGGCCAACATGGCATACAAGTACATAGAGAAGGGCGGAAGACGCGGCAATAACAACAAATTCCCAAATGACGAAATCGCATGATGTTTCACCGCACCACATGTGTGCCTTGAAGTAATACTGTACAAGCATTACTCGGCACATACCTGGTACATTGGGCCACGACAAATGCCTCCTGCCGTTGGACATTTGTGGAGCTGCGGAATTCGGATGCGTGCCTGATTACTTGATCCAGGCAAGCCTTGTTACTGTGACCTTCACATCTCCACCGTCAACCGGCCGTTAGGTGCATCCCAGCTTCTGTTCATTCGCTCGTTCCTATCCTTTTCTCTGGTCCACAACCGAATCTGCTGACCCTATACGCCGGCGGGGAGCCAGTGAGCTCGACTATTCTTCAGCATGACTGTTCACTAAATGGCTGCTTGAAACTCTGATCCCTAGAGCCTCGGTGGTACCCGGAATGGGCCTTACCTTACTCATACGATAGCGATGGGCAATGAGAGCTATTTCCTTTCCCAGAGCGCAAGGCGGTGGCTGACAGGTACCTCCTGCTGCCTTGTTCTCTGGTCTGATACCCGGTCTGTCCGCGCAGTGCCTGTTCTGGCCTATGTCCATACATATTTGCTTTCGTGCCGCCTCACTCCTGGTGGTGTGAGACTTTTCCTGCTTTCTTCCCACATAGCTTGACTGACCCTTTCCCTCTGGATTGGCTCTGTGACCCGAGACGCAGATCAAACTGAATAATACGCAGTCCCTGGGATTGACCAGATCCAGCAATAGAGGAACGGTCGAGGCAGAAACAAGCAGAGTGACAAGGACAGCCCCTCGCAATGGGCGCAGGCGCATACCTCGAACCTCTGGCCGTGATCGTCCTCCTCTTTGGCGGAGCCTGGATCAACCGTGCGCCAGATTCCTTGTCGTCGTCGCGGAGCCCCCTCTCCCTCTCGTTCGAGGAAGATGACACCGGTGTTCTTGACCTTCCCCTCGCCCGCTCTGTCGACTGCGACGACGACGTGGATATTGAAAATCTCCATATCTCACGATCCAAGAGATCTCTAAGCCCATCATTGCTACCAAGTCAAGAGGACAAGTGGCGGGAGAGGGAGCTGAAGATACCTGTGTTGGGATATCGAAGAGTAATTCAGACACCGAATACAGCAGTGTTCAGGCATAGACTGCTGAGCAGAATATTGCACAAATTCCCGTTCTTGGTGGAGGCCTGGTATTGGGCTTTGATATATTGGGTCAGTAGAAAAACCCTAGAGGAGCAGGCTGGGCTCCCGTCGTGGAAACTTCACTTCTGACACATTCGCGGACGATAGGTCTACCAGCTCGGCCGCGCATTTACTGCCGTTACCTTGGTCGAAGGCACGGTCCACGTTGCGCGGCGACATGCATTGCAACTGATTGAACTCGAAAAGCAACTTCATATCTTCTGGGAACTCCCCATCCAGAAGTTCTTCATGTCCTACCCAAGCTTGATGATGGGTATCAACTGGCTGTACAGCTTTATTCACATCCCGGGCACTATCGCTTTCTTGGTGTGGTTGTACTTCTATACAATCACAAGGAATCGCCTTATTCAACGCCGTGCAGCTGTTCAGTCAGGCGAAAAGGGGAACGACGTCGGACCAGCAGGATCACCTTCAGGACCGTGGCTCTACGAGGCGCGCAGACGAACAATGGCGGTTTGCAATCTACTTGCGTTCGTCGTTTTCACGCTCTGGCCGTGCATGCCGCCTCGATTGCTGAGTGACCCAGAGTATGATGGGCCTCAGGCCGAAGTCGCTAAGAGCTTTGGATTTGTTGATACTGTGCATGGCAAAGAAGGCGCAAGTTCGGTGTGGACGCAGAATCGATTTTGCAATCAATACGGTGAGTCAGGTTCCCCCTTTTTGCACTCGAGATCATCCAGAAACACAATGGCCAGCCAGACGAAAGCTTGGATACTAACAGATCCATCCCAAACAGCGGCAATGCCCTCTCTGCACTTTGGCTACTCGCTCCTGATTGGCGTCACCATAATGACCATCCCGCTCGCTCCCCAGCACTCACAACCCTGGAAAGTCATCTATCTTCCCTTCTTCAACAACTCGCACCCTAACCTCTCCCCTCACATCCGGCTCCCCAGCACGCGGCGCATGCTCTGCCTAGCGGTCGGCTTCCTGTACCCTTTCGCCATTCTCACTGCCATTGTCGCGACAGCGAACCATTTCATCCTCGACGCAGTTGCAGGATCAATTGTCTGCTGTCTGGGCTGGAAATTCAATGACGTACTCTTGAATCTGCTTGTGGTTGAGGATTGGTTCCTCTGGTGCTTGAGGATTCACAAGCCTGTTCAAGTGCCGCTGCAATCCGGGAGAGCAGTCAAAGCATCGGGTTTGGGGATTAAAGAGAAGGAGGGCTGGGAGCCGGAGAAGACGCCTGTGGTGGTGAATACTGCTTGATGCCGAGTTCGTTTCGCCCGAAATGGGTCGGATATGTTGCAGCATTGACTGGCCGAAGTGATATGAGACCTACCGAGCCTGCTCTGGATTCCATCCGACATGCCAGTACGATGGATCGGTGGGGATTAATCGGCCAGAACATTGACATCAAGGACTTCTCTCCTGAAGGAAACCCAAAGGCCTGGTGCGCGCTCTTGGAGACGCCAGACAATGCGATGCCTGCCAATCTGCCGGGATGTCGCTGTATTCAGGGACGCGGAGCACAACAAACTGACTAACCCACCTACTCAAGTCGCCGACAGGAGTGAGCTTTTATGACCAGTCGTGGAGCTGGCTTTCGCCTTGCATGACTACGATATACGGATTATTGACCTGTATAGATTAATGATAAACACGAAGAGTGGGTTGGATCGGTATGCCTATAGATACTTTTTGTTCAACCAACGAGCGGAACGATGAGGCGATCTAAGGACGAAGGGCAACAACTGGTCCCCGCTCCCCGTTCTGGATCTACATACTACATTTGAAGAATTGAAGCAGCGCGTTGATGATGGATGGATGGATTGATCAGGCACGAAGCGAAATGGGGCGAGATTTCCGACGGGGCCTTCTTCATCAGATGTCGGAAGACAGAGATGGAGGTATGGATTGTCAAGGCCTCTCGTTATCTACCGTGAGTACACACGTACCACCTATATCTCCTAATTAGATATGAGAGGGCACGAGCATCAAGGGAAGAAAGAGATATACGGAGTATATACCTTGGTAATGTTTAACAACAGTCCATGACCACATTTGTGTCCTTCGATAATAAATCCCAACCCGGCTCCAAGAGGATATATCTGATAGTCTACTAACTGTTCCTGGTTTCTTTATCCCGTATGTGCACGCCTTATTTTGGTCTACTTCCTTAGTGAGTGATACTGACACCGGCTCCTAGAGAAACCTTGGCTCAATCGGCGGAAGAGTAAGAAGCACAGTGGACTTTGAAGAACGACATTCAGGAATTGGAGCAGTCGGAGCTACTGACGGAGATCTTGTAGCAAAGGACGGAGAACAACCAGGCAATCGAGGTTGCCTATCAGACAAGTCAATTCATCCTCTGTGATTGTCCTAGCCAATGTGGAGGGTGAACTGGAGCTTGAAGAGGCTGACTGATCAGATGGCTTGTTCTAGCCGCAACGATATATATGAGCAGATATCGTGTCTACAGGACGGACAAAGCGGTCTGGTTCCATTTCAAGGGCGATTGTCTCGTGCAAAGCCGAAGCATTTGGGAGAGCCTCAAAAGCGAGACTCAACTTAGCCGCTTTGGCAGGAAGAACCACACCAACTCAGCGGATATTTTGGAGGATTTTTGCAGCAGTCACTCACCGGTGTGGAGCATTTAGATGTTCATGAGAGAACGATTGCACCTCTGATCTGCTTGTTCGACTCCTGAATTCTGGCATGAGTTGAGTGATGCTCACTTCAGGACAGACAACAGGATCTGCAAGGAAAAGGCAGATAAACAGATGGATAGTCTTTCAGGCTCTCATCAGTGCTTCACTCTTGCGATCAGTTGACTCACAGGAGCGAGAGCATGAGGAGAGGAAAAGAGTTGAAATGCATGGAAATGAGACGCGAAAAACCAGTTCTTTGAACATGCCAAGCCCGGCGTTCTGTTTCGGGCAGTGAGGTAGCAAGTCACATGCTCCACCGTACACTTTGCAATCGGTTTCGTGCCTCGCCGGAGCAGCCATCGGCCACTGGTGCCGCGTTTCTGGCCGACATTGCAGTCCGTCCTCGGTGCCTCAACTCTGGAAGCTGCCCAATGAACCATATATCACCGTTCCTGGAACTGAAAGAGTCAATAAGGAATCAAGATACATCCACACAATGACCTGGTGAACAAGGGGCGGCCGTGAGAGTGACCAAGGGATACCTTCCCCTTTCGCGCTGGGCTGATATCGATCTCTAATCTCAAGCTTCGGCTCAAGTCACCCGCGGGTCAGGTCCTTTATCCCCCAGCTTGCCCCAGCCATTTTTCTTTTGCCTCGACGAAGTGGACGAACAGGGGCACCTGATTGCCATTTTCTGGTTCTGGTTTTGATTCAAGTCGCGGCAACAACAACACCAGTACTGGCCCAAGGACGGAGTACGTCGCACTTCTGACATCAATCATCGTTGTGGAGGTGGTCCTAATCAGTCTGTCTCTTTCTCCGCCGCATTCCATTGGTGCTTGACCTCCCAATATCAGCAACTAAAACTGCAGATCCTGCTTGCGAAGGATCCAGGTGAGTGTCATTTTCTATGTCTCGAGAACACAAAGAGGAAGAAGATAGATGGGGTGGCTTGTCCGGCGGCCTGAGGACGCTGCATGACGCTGCAAGACAGTGCAAAGAGACTGGCGATTGCCGGCCGAGTTCATTTTCGCAAGGGCAACGAGCGCAGCTGGCGGAAGCTCCCCCCAAAGAGCCTTGGCAACAAGCAGTGCGGTGATTGGCTGTCAGGCAGTCGCAGTGGCTTTTCTCTCTTCATGCTTTAGGGCATCTCAATTCCCTCTCCATCATTGTCGCAGTCGCAGTCCTCACTTCCCATCCCATCGCGACCACTTGCATTCTACCATCCCACCCTTTGTCGCATCGATATCATCGTCATCATCATCAATCCGCAACCCATTCAGAGTCGCTTGGTCTGTGGTTCTCCCCCTTGTTTGCTGTTGCCGGGTGGCCGGTCTTGTTCAATACGGGTTTTGCATGAGCTGCTTCTGTTGTCGCGTCCCTCGCACCAACTGCGCACCACCGATCTGCGCCGTTGATTCCACAAGGCATACCGATCCGGCGCTGGCCAGCGTCTTTCCATGTATATCATTACTGATATCTCTGTCGGACAGACTCATCAACTCTCTCTCCTGTGCGCGCCGTCAACGCGTCAATCTCTCCATCAACCCTCCTCCTTCACCCGCCTCGTTCCAGCATGGCGTCTGAGGAGTCGGCTCCCGTGACAGAGGCCCCCGTCAAGGTGCCACAACCCGCCGACGGAGCTCCTCCGTCATCAGCTGAACCTGCCTCCGAGACTGTTGCGGAGATGTCGGGGGCTCTTCCGGCCGAGCAACCTGCTGAGACTGAACCAGCTCAAAGCACAGGTACCCTTGATGCATTCATAGTTCGGAAAACATGCTAATCTTGACTCATAGATGCTGTTACCGCAAATGGCCCGGTCGAGCCCGCATCAGAACCTCCAAAAGAGCCCCAAGAACCCCAAGAACCCTCGGCTGACTCTGAGCCCACGGCCCCGGCTGCTGAGGACACCGAGGTGAAAGACGCGGGTGAGGCAGAGACTGCTCAGCCGGAGATCAACGGCGCAGCCTCTGCCGAAAAGAAGTCATCCTCTTCGAGGAGGAAGTCGTCAACCGCCCTGGAAAACAAAGGCAAGAAGCTCAACAAGAAGAAGTCCATGTCCAAAATCACTCATCTCGATGCCGAACCGGGCGATTACTATCTCGCCAGGCTCAAAGGCTATCCACCCTGGCCATCAATCATTGCAGATGAAGACATGCTTCCTGATGTTATGATCAACAACAGGCCCGTCACCACCAAAAAGGCCGACGGCACCTACAACGAAGCTTACGCAGACGGCGGTAAGAAAATGCACGAACGAACGTTCCCTATCATGTTCCTGGGCACAAATGAATTGTAAGTCCCAGCCACCTGTCCCTTAGTCGCGTTTTCAGCTGATAGCCAAAAGCGTGTGGATCCACAACACCGACCTGACTCCGTTGACACCTGAAGAGTGCAATGATGTTCCAGAAAAAGGCAAAGGCAAGGCCCTCCTCGGCGCATACAAAGTCGCTGCCGAAGGCCACGACCTACAATACTTCAAGAACATGCTTGACGAACACGCAGCGGCTTTGCAAGCCGAGATCGACGCGAAAGAGGCCCGAGAAGCTGAAAAGGTTGCCAAAGCTGAGAAGAAGAAACGTAAGAGCGAAGCCAAAGCCGAACCGGAGGACGTTGAGATGGAAGAGGCTGAGGCCGATGCTGAGCCCAAGAAATCTTCCAAGAAGCGTAAGAAGGAGGCCGACGAAGAAGAAGATGAAGATCAGAAGGTGAGTAGCAGGAGTCCTGAAAAACCCCTGCGGTGGGTTCTAACTCGGTGTAGCCTGCAAAAACCCCCAAGACCACCAAGATCAAATTGACCACCAACAAGACACCCAAGACTGAGGAGAAGAAGCCCAAGGAGAAGGCAACTAAGGCTCGATCGGAGAAGAGAAAGTCCCGCGCCGCCCAGGAAGATGAGGAAATGGTAGACGCAGTCGAGCCGGAGCCAGAAGAGAAGCCGCTTGACCCAGTCGAGGCACGCAAGTCTCGTGAGAAAGAAGGTGGGAATTCAGCTCCTCAGACCTTCCGATATCAGCTAACCTAGTCCAGTCCTCTTTCTCCGCCACAAGCTACAAAAGGGGTTCTTGTCCAGAGATCAAGCTCCTCAGGAAGATGAGATGCCGCAGATGGCTACATACATTAAAAAGCTCGAAGGCTATGCGGATCTGGAAGTTAGCATCATTCGAACCACCAAGATCAACAAGGTCTTGAAAGCCTTGATCAAGCTCAACACCATTCCCAGAGACGAAGAATTTCAGTTCCGAAAGCGCTCCGTTGAGCTTTTGAGCCAGTGGAACAAGATTCTCGGAGCGGAACCGGCTGATGACACTGCTGGTGACAAAGACACTGCCACAAACGGAGTTCATGATGAGAAATCCGAAGAAGCCCCCGAAGAAGAGAAGAAGGAAGAGGCTTCTGCCCCTCCTGAAAAGCCTGCGCTGGCTACTGAGGCTGCTGAGAAGTCGACGGCAGAGCCCGAGGCAGAGAAACCTGAAGAGAACGCTGAACCCGAAAAGGCTGTGGTGGAAGAGCCAGCGAAGCCTGAAGCGGCGGCGCCTGAAACCACGGAGAAAGCACCAGAATCAGCAGCGGCTGCTACGGAGGCTGCAGACGTGGTCAAGACCACCGAATAAACACGAGACCAAGTAATGCAACGGTCTTGGAGGATGAGGGATCATTGACGCGTCATCTGCGATGATTTTAGGCGTCCATGGGAGTCTGGTAGGGATTGTCTGTCGTCACTCCCGATGCATCCTCGCGGGTCAGATACTGAGAAATGCTCAGTGTGTGTGGAGGACCTAGAGATGTCCTCAACATTCGTACGAGACAGGGCGAGCTGGGTCGGCAATGATCGAAATGGAATCTTCACGCACATTCTCACGCTTCATGTCCCCGAAGGTCTTTGGGAGGAGACGAATTGGCGCTCAGCAACACGGTCGTGGCTCTTCGCCTCGTTGACTTCTTCATTCTTCTTGTATTCAGTCAGATTATTTAGGAAAGAAGGGCAGCGCGCTGAGAGGTACCACCAATGTAGCTAGGGCACGAGAAGAAAATGCGATATATTACAATGAATTCATGTCGACGATACAAAAGAGCAGCAATTCTGCTACAAGTTACGGAGTACTATGGTTCTTTCTATCGTGACGGGTCGGGCCATGAGGTACAGAGTGTAAGGTCACTTGATCTCTAATATCCTCAGAGGCTCAAGCTGAAGCTGATAATACATACATCTATATATGGTTATGACATCAGATATCTAGAACTCATGAATGGTCCGGAATCCCCATCTCTCAAAAATCAGTCAAGGCCGAACTCGAGAAGTCCAGAAGATACAACGCAGTTAAATCGCATTCCTCCCGCAGACAACACAGACAGACAACCGATATACAGACACACTTCTCAGTTCCAGGACTGGGTAAGAACTTTTGAATATGTAGAAGTGAAAGAAGTATTGTGCATCAATCAAGCACATGGGAGCGCGTGGAAAAGGAGCTAAATAGTATGTATCAACAAATTCCTCACAAATCGCCATCGCCCTCCGAGCCTCCCGTTTCATCATCTTCAGGCAACTCGCTGAGACACGTATCAATCAAGGTCATCAATTCGTCCACGTCCGGCCGCTCCGCCGGTTCAACTTGCAGACACCTCCTGACGACTTCCCTAGCGGCTGGGTGCGGGTATATTTTCCCACCAGAAGCTGCCGTGGTCGCATTGGGGGATTTATTTGTGTCTCCATTCGCCGCCGTGGCACCCTCCTGCGACATCGCTGTATTTGAACGCGAAGGCGTTGATCCGACTTTGTTCTTGCCCTTTGAGACGTTTCCCTCATCAGGCCATCTCCAGTCTCCACCCAACACGCAAATGCTGAGACTACCACCAGTCTCGTCGCTTCTGGCTTCAAAAGGCGATTTCCCAACGAGACAAGCATACATCGTGCACCCGAGACTCCAGATGTCGACTTTCGTGTCGATGACAGAGCCGGTTTTTACGTCGAAGAGCTCGGGGGCGCGGTAAGGCATGGTACTGTGTTCGGCCGCCGTGTCTTGCACGGCGATGGCGAGGGAGCGGGAAGTTATAGGTGTTGGACTTGGTGCAAGGGATCCCAGATCCATCAGGATCGGGGTACGGCCGTCATCATCGATCATGATGTTACCGGGTTTGATGTCTCGGTGTGCATAGGCCCGCGTGTCGCCGGGATGCTTGCCTTCTTGTGCGCGGGTGACTTCATCGGAGGGCATGAGCGGTTCTTCCTGCTCTTCCGCCAAATCTTCTTGGTTTTCCTGTGACGCCGTTGTTGTTCTTTTGGTAGCGCGAGCTTTCCGTTTTGCGGCGTCGGCATCTTCACTTGCGGCTTCGTCGCGGATGGATTGTGCGGCGGACCGTGATGGCATATTCCGCACGCGGTATTGGTGCATGGCTTTCAGTGCTTTGCAGACTCCGAGCATCAATTGCATGAGCCGTCTCTCACCGAAGCGGGTGTGGTTTACTAAGTTCGCGTTGATCATATCTTGCAGATTACCCCTCCGGTAATAGGGTAAGAGGATGTAGACGGTTTTACTAGCCCCGTTCGCCGTATCTGTCCCAATCCCAGAGACTTTCGTGGTCGAATCTGTTTGCACGGCGTGGTCGACAGCGTGGATTATGTTAGGGTGCGGCGCGAACAGAGTATATGCTTCGACTTCCTTCAGGGCTTGGGACACCGATTCTTGGCCGAAGGGACAGCGGATCTTCTTGAGTGCATACAGAGCGGAATCGGAGGTGTCTTGAACGAGGTAGACATATGAGAAGCCGCCCTATACAGAGAAAAGATGGTGTCAGGACTGTGGGAGCCTGGTACATCCACGTTCTTCAGGAATCTTACCTCGCCTAGCAGTCGAAGCATGCGGAAGCTTCTGTTGTTGATCTTTAACTGCGGAGTACTCGGAAAACAGCATATACAGCTGGATAAAGAATAGAATATATCTAGGATTGTGTTCGCCATCGCGGGCGGTTGAGGAGCGAAACGGGCGTAAGCCGTCCGTCAGTCAGGAGGAGGTAGGAGTAAGACAGATTCGAAGGACAGCGATGATAAAATGTCGAGGAGGGCCACGCTTCTTGGACAGGGAGTCGGCCAGATGATTAGGAAGGTAGGCTGAAAAAGGCTCTGGTATGCATACGTTCTTCGGCGTGTCGCATTTCACTTAAAAAAGTACGGGGATATAGGTAGTTGAGAGTGTATACATTGGAGGCTGCATTCGTGGTGGTATGATCCGCGCGGCTGCAAGACATGATCCACAGTAGAATTGGCTCACTGTTCTCTTGGGTGAATCGTAGCAACACACAGCGAGGCGGCGAGGATTTCCAGCCCTGCTGCTCCCTGTTGGCCTTGCTGCCCCATTTGAATCGTTCTTGCTCTTGTTTTCGGCGTCCGACCGTGAGACGACACTTTAGTTTGAGGGCCTTACCCAGTTAGAGACACATAGCACTCTGCTAGTCTATCATAAATATAACCTGCAACCCATACACATCAAAGCTCACTGCTGGACACCGCAATTGGGATTTCTGGACATCCTAGTCATACATTCACGGCTGTCCACGAGTAATATGCCCTGAGTTAAAGGAAAAGAACAGCGAGAGAAGTGGGTATGATCGCGCGGGCCAGGTCCCGTTGTAGGATCGGAGCACGAGTAATCCACCAATTTGAGGCACACCCGATGCTTTACCTGGAGGTTCGGGGTACACATCCCTGTTGAAGATTAACAACTGGCGATTGAAATCTTTTGGGTAGCAATATACATGTCCCGAGACAAAGTGGCAATGTATCTCGTATCTTCTGCCATGTTCTTGGAGTTACCTGCCTACCTGGAAAATGAACACGGTTAAAATTGGACAAGAATTTCCCGGGGTACGATTCAGCCTCACTGGCTAGTGCCGGTTGACCGCCGTAAGAAACAGCTATGTACTAACATGTCAAAGCCATCCCCAAAATGAAGGCACGAATGAGAGACGCCCCTCGCTTTCTTAATGGAAACTAGTACCTGTATTGAGGGTGGCCTGGAATCTCCAAAGCTGGTAGTTGATTTTGGACCTGGAACTACGATGTCAACAAGGCTCAGTCGACTCTGGCTCCAGCCCTGGGTAGCTGAAGTACACGCAGATGAGATCAAACGACAGACGCCACGTTCGAAGAAACCATTTGATATCGGAAGATGGACATGTAAACAAGAATAAAAAGCATTTTAGCCAGCCGGAAGGGCTGAAAGGAGGTTATAACAGATGCAAGGTACTAGTATCGCACGCAAAGGGTGGCTCACACAACTTCGCTTAGCTTGCATCTCCATTAGCATCGTATGTTGGCTTACCCAACTCAAAGTTCAAAAGCGAATCCGACAATAGCGCCAATACGTGGTGGCAGAGTCGTTGTTCTGACCATTTCAGCTTGTTCTCAAGAAACAAGACTGCCCAAGGCCCGCAATACTGGAAAGATTTCATATAGCTCGCCCTATTTCCACCCGTCTTTCACATTCCTGCCAGCGCTCTTAGATGAGCACAAGCGCCGAAAAGCTTCTCGACGAATGACCACCCTGTTCCGCAAGAAATGCAGCTCACACAAGGACCCATAGTACCACTGCTCCTGCCGACCACGAAGTTCTCCCGCCGCCACGATGCGCATATTCTCGGCAGCGTTCGCTGCCCACCATCTCCATTGCGGTTTGGATTGCGGCTTTGGTATACGCCAAAGTATAGAGCAATCCCGACTCTTCATCATAAGATCTGTAGTCGTAGTCTTGCGGTCATAAAATGACGACTTGAATTATGGAAACAGCAGTATTTGGATTTGGATGGCTCTGCAGATACATGGCAAGAACCCAGGTCTCCGCAGAATAATACTTAAACTGATGATCTTCAAGGACTTCGTATTCTGCGGAGGTGTCTTTGCGCGTTGCAGCTCGTTAACCTGGTACTATTCTAGGTCGTTCGGAACTGGGAAAGAGCTTAGAAAAACTAGAAAAGCGTAATGCATACGCCAGAAAGTACATTTAGGGGAGTCAGGGCACGGCTGATCAAGATCGAGAACTGTGAATGAGACTATCGGAATCTTCAAATGTTGTGGAGACGCTTTTGCAGCCTTTTTGAGATCGAAACCTAAATGTTGAACTCGGCAAGAAATCCTGAGAGCATTAACCGGAAGGCCTAGACAGGGTTCATGGTCAGTGGGTTTGGGCCTAGGTGATGCCTAAGTTGTTGGTAGCGACGGTCTGTTGTGCCCAAGAGAAGCGAGAGGAATGTGTTCAGCGACTGATAGGGAGGACAACTCAGCCAGCTTCAGGGGTTCAAGGGGTTGTAGCCTTTCGGAGCTGTTTTTGAGATGGAAGTGATATGGAAGGTTTGCCGAGAGAAGTGCCAAGATTGGAGACCAGGTGAGAGGCAAGGAAACTTTTTTGAGTTACAGTCGCCATCATATACCAGACCTATTTGCCGCCAGGCTGCGTTTTCTAAATGACAGTGGAACAGTGCAGAACTGCTTGATTCTGCTTATGGCCACCGAGATATTCGCTTTTCTCCAGTAAAAACTTGGACGAATTCGTCCTCATACCTGTCCAGCATCTGATCCTGCTTCGCATCCGTCGCAACCCCTCAATCGATCCATAAGGTTGTGATCCTCCTGCCGTCAAAATGGCAGACCCCAACAATGTGTCGCAATACAAATACTCGGCGATGTCGAACCTGGTTCTTCAGGTGGACCGTCGATTCATTTCCCGCCGTACAGATGAGAATACCGGCGACCCTGAGTCTCTGGCTGGAAGACTAAATATCCGTGATATGGGATCGCGGGTCGCTCGAGATCGAGTGCCAAAGCAAAAAAAGATTGCGCCAGGCTTACAAGGTGTCGAAAGAGGCTCCATACTTGAGGGAGAAGATGTCTTAGAACGGGAACAGCGGAAACGAAAGAGGGGTGAGCCTGCCCAACCTCGAGGTGCCGGCGTCCTCTCCGCTGGCGATGCACTGATAGAAGGGCTCAAGTATCGTCCTAGGACTCCCGCCACTCGGGCGACTTACGATCTGCTACTCACCGTGACCGCAAACGCTCTTGGAGATGTCTCGCAGGAAATCGTTCGAAGCGCTGCCGATGCCATCCTCGAATATCTGAAAGATGAAAACATGAAAGACCTTGACAAAAAGAAAGAGATCGATGAGATCGTGGGAATTACAATGACCCCGAAGCAGTTCAACGAACTGGTCAATCTGGGCAAAAAGATCACAGATTATGATGCGCAAGACGACGACGATAACATGGCAGACGGCGCGGGCGCAGATGAGGCCGAGCTTGATGAACGCCAGGGCGTCGCAGTGGTCTTTGATGAAGATGAAGACGTAGACGAAGATGGCATCGGGCGGACATACGAAGTTCGAGACGAGGATGAAGGGGACACTGACGAAGAGGAGGACATTCAGGACCAACCAGGTCTTGAAGAGTCTGCATCAGCTGGTGGTGCAGCCACTGCCGATGTCGACGTAGATGAAGACGAAGACGCCCCGATGGTCATAGTCAGCGGTCTGGGCGAATCGAGTCGCAGAAAGCGAGACGATACCGACTCTATTCCCATCGACGAAATTGATGCTTATTGGCTCCAACGGCAAATTGGTTCCGTGTATTCTGATGCCGTTATTCAGCAGCAAAAGACGCAAGATGCACTTCAAATCCTCTCCGGCAAGTCTCTCCAAGGCGAAGAAATATCCCTTCGCGATATCGAAAATGACCTCATGGATTTGTTTGACTACGAACATCCCGATATGGTCGGGAGGCTGGTTTCCAACAGAGACAAGATCGTTTGGGTGACTAGGTGGCGTAGAGCTTCAGAGGACGAGGACGCTCGACATCTTGTGGAGAGCGGAATGGTTGAGGCCGGCCACCGGGCCATTCTGGACGAACTGCTTGGCAAGTCGGGCCGGCCTGGGGAAACGCCACGACCGGCCAAGAAGATGAAACTGGACCTGATGGACATCGATATCCCCAAAGCACAAGAAGAGCAGGGAAAGAAATACGACGGTGTTCTTTCTGGAGGCTTGCTGCCACAGCGGGTTATCAACCTCGACAACCTTGTCTTTGAACAGGGAAATCATCTGATGACCAATCCAAAGGTTATTCTGCCGCAGGGCTCCACGAAGCGAACATTCAAGGGCTACGAGGAAATTCATGTTCCGCCACCCAAACCCAAGCGAGATCCTGGCGAGAAGAACATTCCCACTACTGAACTTCCTGATTGGGCAAGGCAAGGTTTTGGGTCTGCGAAGGAGCTAAACCGGATTCAGTCGAAATGCTTCCCCTCTGCTTTCCACGACGATGGTAATATGCTAATTTGCGCTCCAACTGGATCTGGCAAGACAAATGTCGCGATGCTTACGATGTTGCGTGAAATCGGGAAACATAGAAATCCAGAAACTGGCGAAATCATGCTGGACGACTTTAAGATTATCTACATTGCACCTTTGAAGGCTTTAGTGCAGGAACAAGTGGGCAATTTTGGCAAGCGACTCGAAGTATACGGGATTAGGGTCTCCGAGCTCACGGGAGATCGTCAGCTCACCAAGCAACAGATTGCGGACACTCAGGTCATTGTAACGACTCCGGAAAAATGGGACGTCATAACACGAAAAGCAACTGATCAAAGCTACACCAGACTGGTACGACTTATCGTGATTGATGAAATCCATCTGCTGCACGACGACCGTGGACCCGTGATCGAAAGTATTGTCAGCCGGACTATACGAAAGATCGAACAGACTGGCGAGCCTGTGCGGATTGTAGGCTTGAGTGCAACACTTCCCAACTACCGAGACGTCGCCACTTTTCTGCGGGTAGACCCCCAGAAGGGTCTATTCCACTTCGATGGATCCTTTAGACCCTGCCCTCTTCGGCAGGAATTCATTGGCGTGACCGACAAGAAAGCTATCAAGCAACTAAAGACGATGAACGATATCTGCTATGCAAAAGCCATCGAACACGCAGGAACAAATCAGCAGCAAATGTTAATATTTGTCCATTCTCGAAAAGAAACGGCCAAAACTGCCAAATATATCCGTGACAAGGCCATTGAGCTAGAAACGATTGGCCAAATTATGCGGACTGACGCGGCAAGCAGGTCGGTCTTGCAAGAAGAAGCTGATGCGGTCAATGACGCCAACCTGAAAGACTTGCTGCCTTATGGATTTGGAATCCACCATGCCGGAATGGGCGTTGCCGATCGGACATCAGTGCAAGACCTATTCGCCGATGGCTATCTTAGAGTCCTCGTCTGCACTGCGACCCTTGCTTGGGGTGTCAACTTGCCCGCTCATACGGTCGTGATCAAAGGTACCCAAGTTTATTCCCCCGAAAAAGGAAGCTGGGTCGAATTGAGCCCACAAGATGTACTTCAGATGCTCGGTCGAGCGGGTCGTCCACAGTTTGACTCATATGGTGAAGGTATCATCATCACTTCCCAAGCAGAGATTCAGTACTACCTTTCGTTGATGAACCAGCAATTACCCATTGAAAGTCAGTTGATGGGCAAACTTGCCGACAACCTCAATGCTGAAATTGTCCTCGGGAATGTCCGCACCCGCGACGAGGGTGTTGAGTGGCTTGGTTATACTTATCTATTCGTTCGAATGATACGCTCACCAGGTCTCTACAGCGTGGGTGCAGACTATAGCGATGATGAAGCGTTGGAGCAGAAGCGAGTTGATCTCGTCCATTCCGCCGCTATCGTTCTCGAAAAAGCCGGACTTGTCAAATACGAGAGGAAGACTGGAAAGTTGCAAGCTACAGATCTTGGCCGTATTGCTTCACATTACTACATAACACATAATTCGATGCTAACCTACAATCATCACCTGCAACCGTCGATCGGCACAATTGAACTCTTCCGAATCTTTGCTCTCAGCGATGAGTTCAAGTACATTCCCGTTCGACAGGACGAGAAGCTCGAGTTGGCGAAGTTACTCGGCAGAGTGCCGATTCCTGTCAAGGAAGGCATGGATGAGCCCCAAGCCAAAATCAATGTGCTTCTGCAAGCATTTATTTCTCGACTCAAGTTGGAGGGCCTGGCTTTGATGGCTGATCTTGTTTATGTCACACAGTCCGCAGGACGAATCCTCAGGGCGATGTTCGAAATATGCTTGAAAAAGGGCTGGGCCGGGGTGGCAAAGACTGCCTTGGACCTCTGTAAAATGGCCGAAAAGCGAATGTGGCCTACAATGACTCCATTGAGGCAGTTTGCAATGTGTCCGAGAGAATACATTCAGAAAGCTGAGCGAATGGAAGTGCCCTGGTCCAGCTACTTTGACCTTGATCCACCTCGAATGGGAGAGCTGCTTGGTCTTCCCAAAGCTGGCCGAGTTGTGTGCGACCTTGTTTCCAAGTTTCCACGATTAGAGGTCCAAGCACAAGTCCAGCCGATCACCAGATCATTACTTCGCGTTGAGTTAACGATCACCCCCAACTTTGCGTGGGATGAAGTGCTGCACGGCACCGCTGAGTCATTCTGGATCATTGTCGAAGATTGTGATGGAGAGGAAATTTTGTTCCACGACCTATTCATATTGCGTCGAGAGTACGCAGAGGGCGACATGTCAGAACACTTGGTTGACTTCACTGTTCCCATCGGCGAGCCAATTCCACCCAACTATTTCATTTCGCTGATATCGGATCGATGGATGCACTCTGAGACCAGAGTTCCGGTTTCGTTCCAAAAGTTGATCCTGCCTGAAAGATTCCCTCCTCATACTCCACTTCTAGACCTGCAACCTGTGCCCGTCCAGGCTTTAAAGGTCACAGGTTACGTTGCCCTCTACCCCAAGTGGGACACATTCAACAAGATTCAGACTCAAGTTTTTAAGTCTCTCTACGACAGCAATGACAGTGTCTTCGTAGGGGCACCAACGGGGAGCGGAAAGACAGTATGCGCGGAATTTGCTCTTCTTCGACATTGGAAGAACCAGGACGCCGGTAAAGCAGTCTATGTTGCTCCCTTCCAAGAATTGGTCGACGGCCGCTACTCTGACTGGAGCGAACGATTGAGCCCAGTCGGTGGTGGAAAAGTCATCTCAACATTAACTGGCGAAATCACAGCTGATCTACGAATCTTGGACAGATCAGACCTCGTATTGGCAACTCCCGCTCAATGGGACGTGCTTTCGAGACAGTGGCAGCGCCGAAAGAACGTGCAGAACGTCGAGTTGTTCATTGCTGACGAACTTCATATGATTGGTGGCGAGGACGGCGCTGTCTATGAAGTTGTTGTTTCCAGAATGCAATACATCCACATTCAACTGGAAAACAGCATGCGGATCGTTGGGTTGAGCGTACCGCTTTCTAATGCCCGAGACGTGGGTGAATGGCTCGGTGCCAACAAACACACAATTTATAACTTCAGCCCTATGACAAGACCGGTTGGATTGCAATTGCATATCCAGTCTTTCAGCATCCCTCATTTTCCGTCTTTGATGATGGCGATGGCCCGTCCAGCATACCAATCTATCGTGCAGCTGTCGCCAGACAAGCCAGCGATCATCTTCGTTCCAGGCAGGAAGCAGGTTCGGGCTACAGCTCTTGATATCCTTTCAGCGTGCATAATGGATGATAATGATGAAAGATTCTTGCACACCGACGTTAATGAGCTTGCGCCATTCCTGGAGCGTATCAACGAACGAGCGTTGGCGGAGTCTCTTACACATGGCATTGGCTACTATCATGAGGCGCTATCGACTAGCGACAAGAGGATCGTCTCCCATCTGTTCAAGATTGGTGCTATCCAACTCATGCTTGCTTCTCGCGATGTATGTTGGGAGATCCCCTTCACAGCGCATCTCGTCATAATTATGGGCACACAGTACTTTGTGGGTCGCGAACACCGCTACGTCGATTATCAGATCAGCGAGATCCTACAAATGTTTGGTCGAGCGTGTCGGCCTGGTGAAGATGACATCGGAAAGGGCGTGCTCATGGTCTCTGCAGTGAAGCGCGAATACTACAAGAAATTCCTCAACGAAGCGTTGCCCATAGAAAGCCACCTACAACTCTGGCTTCATGACACATTCGTTACCGAGATCAGCACCAAGACGATCACATCCACACAAGATGCAGTCGACTGGACCACATATACATACTTCTACCGCCGCCTTCTGGCTAACCCGAGCTACTATGGACTCAACGACACATCCCATGATGGCCTTAGCACACACCTCTCGGAACTAATTGAGACCACGCTGAAGGAACTCTCTGACGCCAAAATCATCGACTTGGACGAAGAAGATGATTCTGTCTCTCCCCTCAACCCGGCCATGATTGCGGCGTACTATAATATCTCCTTCATCACGATGCAGACCTTCCTCCTCTCTCTCACAGCCCGCACAAAACTCAAAGGACTCCTTGAAATTGTCACGTCCGCCACGGAGTTTGAATCAATACAACTCCGTCGTCATGAAGATCACATCCTCCGCCGCATCTACGATCGCGTGCCGGTGAAAATGTCTGAGCCGATATACGATTCACCCCACTTCAAGGCCATGGTGTTACTACAAGCACATTTTTCAAGATTGCAATTGCCCATCGACCTTGCGAAAGATCAAGAAATCATAGTTTCAAAAACGCTCGCGTTACTCTCCGCTTGTGTCGATGTGTTGAGTTCGGAAGGACACCTGAACGCCATGAATGCAATGGAAATGTCACAGATGGTTGTGCAGGCCATGTGGGACCGCGATTCTCCATTGCTGCAGATCCCACATTTTGACTCTCAAATCGTAGATATTCTTGCGAAGCAGGGGATAAAGGACATCGATGATTTCATGACGGCAATGGACCCTTCGGAGAATCCCAATCAAGCGAAGCTGGTGCAGATGATGGGATTGAGCAATCGCCAACTTGTGGAGGCGGCGAACTTCACGAATAACAAGTATCCCAGTCTCGAACTAGAGTTTGATGTCGAGGACAAGGAGGATGTTACGGCGGGCCACCCAGCCTACCTAGCGGTTCGCATTTCGAGGGAAGTGGAGGAAGAAGACGAAGAGGAAGAAGAGCAAGGCAAAGGCGGTGCTGAACAGGAGGTTGATATCACAGTCCACGCCCCGTTCTATCCCCTCCGCAAGCTCGAAAACTGGTGGCTCATCGTGGCCGAGGAGAAAACAAGGTCCTTACTGGCCATCAAACGCGTGACGATCGCAAAAAAACAGTTTGGAACAAAGTTGGAGTATGTCGTCCCCACGGCCGGCAAGAAGGACTTGACGTTGTTCCTCATGTGCGACTCGTACATCGGCGTCGATCAGAGCATGACGTTCAGTGTGGATGTAAAGGAAGGCGAGGAGGACGAGGAGGAGGAAGGAGATGAAGACGAGGTGATGCAAGATGGCGGAGAGTAGAAAGCACGTACTGACGAGGCTACGAAGGATCTCTAGATCGCGAGAAGGGAAAAGGAAGGCGAGGGATAATATTACGAGGAATCGACGCCATCCCTACTTTGTGAAGGCCGTTTGGGATCGCCGCTGTTGCGCCAAAATGAGCCCTTGAATACTTTCCATAAGACAGCAGAACATAGGAAAAAGGCGAAACGTGATTGTAACTTTAGTCTGATTCTTTCCATGTGAACATGGAGTATCTTCTCAGTGGCTGGATAATACATAGAGCCTCTGCCCCCGACCTGAGAAGATCTTCGAAAGGGCCACCTTTGGAGGACTCGGGCCAGAGGATAGCAGCAAGAGCCCCATACTCGGTCTTGCGCTTAGCTGCCTCTAGCAGACCTCGAATAGTTTTCTTCCCCAGCCCGAGTCGTCGGTAGAGCTTTTCGACGATGACATCTTGAATGAGCAGAACGTCACCATAACCGAGCCTGGTTTCCCATGTACACAAGCCTTTTCTGGTGACATGGTCCTTGTGGCCGTCTTTCGGCCTCAGCATACAAGATCGGTCAAATAGATCGAACGCCAACATTGTCGGATCCTCAAATGGCTTAGACATCTGCTCGTAGAACGATCCACAAATCTTCTTGCGCCTGATCAACTTTGCCCACGGAATCCGACGCGGTCTCTGCATCTATCTGAAGGAGAGCCTCCTGTGGTCACCACTACTTCCATCGGCTCTAGCCGAGGGAGGTGGGAGATTTAGTCATACTGAGCCACTTTGCTGTCGAGATATTCAACGTTCAAAGCTTCGCCATCGTCAACACCATCACCATCACTTTGTGCAGGTTGAACAGTATCTCTGCATTTGGCTAGAATCACTGGGTAGTCATCGATGTCGCTGGAATCATCGTTTTCCCGGGGATTAGGATAATCATGTTGAGGTATACGAGCAGAGCTTTCCCACCTGTTGCGCTGAGCCGGGGACTTCGGGTCATTGTGCTTTGGCCTTTTCCCTGGAGCAGATCCTTATCTTCGGATGAAACTCTGCTAAGGGAGATGACGGTGGACCAGAAGTCTGTCTACGAGTCACTTGCATGCCCTCATTAGACAGCGCAAGAATATCGCATACCACATCATTTGCGAGACGTGGAACTTTCGAGGTAATAGTTATGGTAAAAATCCCCCCAGCTCGTTTCCCGGTTCTTATATTCTTTAGTAACTTGTCGGCTGTGAAGCGAGGGGAGAAATCAAAATGACGGGATGTCTATATTGGACTAAACAAGACTAGGAACTATTGTGGGAGGAACCTGAGACAGAGAAAAGGAATAAAAGAGAACGGAAATGGCAAGGGGTAACTTTGTCAGGGCCGTTGGGAAGCAGTCACACGAAATCGACTATGAGGGAGTGAGGCATAAAAGAGGCAGCTGTCTCCATCTGGTGGCCTTTGCCTCAATTCAGAGTGTCAGCTCGTTCCGCCTGGTGACTCTTGCTTGATCAAGGTGAAGCGAGTGACGATGTCCATTGTAGACTGTAATATTGGGTATGTATGCTTTACCGCAGCGCATATACTGCCACCGCAGCCTATATGCTCCGCCGCAACCCCCAGGTGGGGCTTGTGAGCCGAGTGTTGCTTCCGAGGCCTCTGCCCGCTTCCGATGGCGACTTGTTCAATTGAGTGATATTCTTTACCCGACGGACATGTCTTTCTCACGATTACATTCCTATATATATTTTACCCCAGTATTACCGCTATTCTTTCTTGCTTTTGAAGTTTCCTGTAAACATAGACAATTTAGAACACGCTGTCTGAAATCGCGCCGGTGCAAACTCCCTTCGGGATAAGACATCAAACATGGCAGCCGCGAAAGGTCTGAAGCAGATACTCGCCAAACAACCCAGCGACGTTGTCATCCTCTCCTCGCTACGAACCCCAGTCACCCGAGCCGTCAAAGGGGGCTTTCGAGACACCTACGACCACGAACTTCTCTGCCACGTCCTACGCGCTACCCTCGCTGCGAACCCGAACCTTGACCCAGCGAAAATCGACGACATTGCGGTCGGTGTGGTCCTTGCTGAACTGGGCGGATCAAAAGCCTCTCGTATGGCACAGTTACACGCTGGCTTTCATGAGCGGACGGCCTTGCACACGGTAAACCGAGCTTGCAGTTCTGGTCTAGCCGCCGTGACAAGCATTGGGAACATGATTGCTATGGGGCAGATTGACGTGGGCATTGGCGCAGGGATGGAGAGCATGACAAAGAATTATGGAAGCAAGGCGATTCCCACCATGCTCTGGGACGAACTCAGGAATAGCCCCATTGACAATGCACGGGACTGCATCATGCCTATGGGCCTCACTAGCGAAAATGTGGCAAAGAGGTACGGTGTGAATCGACAAGACCAGGATGCCTTTGCTGCCGAGTCACATCGCAGAGCTTCAAAGGCGCAGAAAACTGGTCTGTTCGACTCGGAAATCGTCCCTGTCAAGGTCAGACAATATGCACCAGAGCACCCTGATGCACCTCCCACTGAAGTTGTGGTCGACAAAGATGACGGTATCAGACACGACGCTAGCCTCGAGAGGATGGCCAAACTAAAACCCGCTTTCTCACAAGATGGATTCTCGACGGCGGGCAATTCCAGCCAGATTTCGGATGGTGCTGCTGCAACATTGTTGATGCGCCGGTCAACCGCCAATGAACTCGGCCTGACTAAAACCATTATCGGAAAGTGGGCAGCCAGTCAGGTCGCGGGGTGCAGGCCAGATGAGATGGGTGTTGGTCCTGCTGTGGTCATTCCGAAGCTCCTCGACTATACTGGCTTGAAGAAAGAAGACGTGAACATCTGGGAGATCAACGAAGCATTTGCAAGTCAAGCTCTTTATTGCATTCGAAAGCTGGGGTTGGACACGGAAGTGGTCAACCCAAGAGGTGGAGCGATCGCGCTCGGTCACCCACTGGGTATGACTGGGACCAGACAGCTCGCGACTCTGATGCCTCAATTGCAAGAGGGACAGGTCGGTGTCGTGAGTATGTGCATTGGCACTGGCATGGGCATGGCAGGCCTCTTCGTCAGAGAGTAAGAACTCTCCCCTGTCACACCGTCAACAAGAAAGGAGACTCCAAGGGTAAGGAACGGTCCGTTGATGCCTCACACGGTGCCTCGATCCGGTCGACTTTGCAATACTCAACGCCAGCTCCTGCCTCGCCAACCCTGCACATTTCCTCCAACATTCAGCCTATCAACTCTAACCTCTCCCAGACCTGAGCCGAGACGAAAGAGACAAGCGACATCAAATAGTCACTGCTTTCTATTGTCACTGGTCACCTTTCGGACTGGGGGTTCAGCCGTTCACCCCTCCCGTCGCTTTCATCATTTCGATATACTGGTTTTCTCTTCGTGTTTTAGAGGGAAAAAAGGTGCCATGTTAATTCAGGGCCTAGCGACAATCTGCAGCATGTGTTGTACATATATGACTTCGACGGCCATTAATCAGCATGCTCATTCTCTATTAGTTGACAAAAGTTTAGTATACACAAAACATTCGAAAGGTGTAAACCCGAGCACGCAGAACGTTTACATCGAATATAGGCCGTCAGGTCGACCATTTTTGAGAATGTATTGCGTCCACGTTACAGTCTCTTTCTCCCCCGTATAACTTTCCCACGTTCTCTGGCGCGGTATGCTGCTGGTCTCCGTCCAAACCCAGCCATTGCACACCCTAGATGATTTCTTCATGCATGAGCTCCAGCTCAACTGGGGAGAAGCTTTTGTGCCGATGCGGTTGTGGTAACATGGGGCATTTGCTTGCATTCACATGTTTCTCTGCACAACTCCCCCTGACGTTGCTTCCTTCCTCCATTCTTCACCCTCGGGTACCAGCTTCGGAAGCGGATACACCGGCAGACCCCGATCCTCGAGCTCACGCTTGATGACCTTCCATCGGCCAACCTCCATTTCGCGATCAACTTGCGTTTCACGGCGAGGGAAAATCATCACATTGGGCCCGAGGGGCTGGAACTTCTGCCTCTGCTTCTTCGCCTTTTTCTGGGTTGGATTTTTCGATTGTCCAGAGATCGCTTCCTCTGCTTGATCCGAAAATGGTGTCCCCTCAGCCTCGGCGCGGAGTTGTTCCCTTGCCGCAAAATCTAGTGCTTTCTTCTGCTTGGAAAGTAACAGTTCTGCGAATCTCTTGGGCTTGGGTTTTGCGGTTTGAGTGAGCAAATCGACAAAGGTGGTTAGGGGTTTGCTGCCGCGCAAGACGGTGTTAAGGAGGGGGTCAGGCACCCGGTGGGAGGTGAGCTGGGAGAAGCGCTTGACTATCTATCGCCGAACGAGTCAGATTAACCCAATTTGAGGATTGGAGAAATACGTGAGGCAGCAAGGGGTGCGCAAGAACAGAACGTACAGAAAATGTGAGAGGATCGCTGAAATCAAATTTTGCATCAGCGAGCTGTTCTTCGACCTCGGGAATGGAAAGTTCAATCTCTTCTTGTCTCTGTGATTCTGGCCTCGGCGCTTCGCGGGCTTTCTGTAAGACACCACACGGATCCTCCAGATGTGACACCGTTCCAGAGCTCGACAGTTTGATCTTCAGAGAAGTCATATCACCATGGAAGTCGGGCGGACCTTGCTCAAAAAGAATCGTCGGATCCTTGCCAAGTTGCTTGTATGCAAGACATTCGACAATGGAAATGTAGAGAAATGAAAGGAATTCGTCGCGCTGGAGAGGTGTTGCGGTGGTTGGATCGAGCCAGCTACAAAAATTCCAGATTCAGATCACTGGCATATACGGTTGGGGTCAAAGGAGACTTACGGTTCATAGTCGTCCTTGGGATCAGCGGGAAGATCTCTCCAATGTCCCTGATGGCCCAAATGTTCCAGACCATCCCAGGTGGTCGCTTCGACATACTCCTCGATCGGCACGGCGCCCTCGGCCTCTTCAAGCTGCGACCGTTGTTCGGAAGGCCGAGAGCGGCTGAGGAGAGAATTGAAGGAGACGTGGCGGCGCTGTTCATTAACGAGGCCTGCGGCGCGACGAATGGGGTCTCTAGATGACAGGCTTGAGGATTGTCGAGTCTGCTGTGCTTCGCGTTGCAAAAGTTGATGTTTGCAGGTTCGACAAACAAATCGGCTTCTCACAGCTGAGAGTCCATTGCTGATAGATTTCGAGGCGCGGGCGGCAGACGCCATGTTGTGGAATACGGGATTCGTGTCCGTCTTCTGGACCTGGGCAAAACCGAAAGAATCTTGTTGCCGGATTGAAGTCGGAGTTCGGGAATTCGATTGAAGCTGAGGGATTGCGCACCAAGGTCTACGCCGGACCACAACGCCTTCAAAAGCAATTACCACCAGTCGACCGTTGCATCCAAAAACAACTCCTGAACTTCTGCAAACAAAACAACGCAAGTCTTTTGATACTCATTCAGAAACCATGTAGATTATCCTTGTCTTCTCTCTAGCATGCCACACGCCATTGTTTTCTCTAATTCTATATTGAATGTGAAGGCGACCCAGAATTCAAGCTAGTTTGCTTTCGGACTTTTTATGAGTGCAACATGGTACCCCGGATGAAGCCAATTGAATATCCAGTCATTAGTTCTCTACATGGAAATGGTGAGACGAGCTCATCTGTCTGGGGATTCGATGTTATTGGATCTATTCTTTGTCCCGAGCCATGTCGGGGCGAGGAATTCTAGGTCTGCCCAACGAAAGTCTTCGCGCCTTAAAATGCAGAAACCACCATATTCTCCACTTGTATCGGCAGCAAGCTCAGCGTCAAGAATGCTATAAGTACCTTCGAACCTCCGTGCCCTTCTTGATGGTGTACAACGGCATCGCTCAAGGCTTTACTTACTGGGTTCTGACGTATCATGTATTCCGCTCGGTGAGCAGAGACAACGCTAAGAAAATCCCGGAAGTATTGGAAATCAAAGCTTCGAACCTTGACCCATTCAAGATGATCATCTGAGCAGCTACATTCCCAAATTTCCGAGTAGCGAATTCCTTGAGTCATTCCGGCACTTGGGGAGGAGGATTGAGGATATCCGGGAATTTCAGAAGCAATCGGCGCAATGACGGCATTCTTCTCGAACTCTCTTATGGCATCCGCCATTTGAATAGTTCTGGGCAGTTCTAAGACGGGTTTCACGCCCTCTTCTATCAACTGCCAGTCAGAGCCTGCTCTGCCTTTAGCATTTTATTGAAGTTCGAGTAATTTTGCAACTTACAGAAGTCGGCCACCCGTACCAAGTCACGTCACGACGATGCGGCCAGTGGATAGTTGTGGTCACTTTGACAAGGAACATCATCCGTGCAATGTCAATCCCAACCGTCATCAGCCCTGCAGAAAACAGGGTATACAAGACAAACCCCTAGTTACTCGATAAATTAAGACCCCGAACTAACTGCATTGGCAAAACTGATGCGTAGTTGCCGAAGAAGACAGGAAGCACAGCACTAAAGACCCTGGCAACATGTCGTTGCCGCACATATACTCAACGGTAAATTCCAGAATGTAAGACTGTTAATACGGACTTAGAGGTCGACAGATGAAAACTGGCTCCAAGACCAGGGCAACAGTAAGGGCGACGGTAAATGTGATTGTCGTCCGGGTGAGTTGAATGAATCATATGCTGTGGCTTCTTGATGATATTTTGTGGTAAAGAAGCACGATCGAGATCTTGAGGCGAGCATTTATGAGCAGGAAGAAAAGTTCGATGAGCCAAGCAGCAGCCGAATGTATTGCAGCCGATATAGAGGGACATCCCAAAGATGTATGTCCCACCCAGTTGTTGTGAGAGCCTTGTATTGCGCAACGGTCTGTCCAATAGACAATATCTAGCAATCGTTGGCAGATCAAAATGGATGAGGTTGCGAGTGAGACATACAAAGCCCGCAAGAGGCAGTGCATCATCCATGCTAGGGGATGTTGTAATATCAAAAAAGGGAAAGAAGTCAGTATCACCACTATTGTCGTTGCTGCACAAGTGATAATGAAGAGGACGGGTGCGCCTCTCTTTGGGGGATCATCGCCATTTGGTAGTGGCTAACCTTGAGGCCATAACACGGTTGCTGTCACCGTGCCTCTTTGTGGTCGTTCGAATGTGAGAGGTCGTAAAGCAAGCAACAAGGAAAACTTTTGTCGAGAACGATAAGCGACAAAAGATTTTGAAAGCTCAAAGAGTTCGATCTGCAACTGGGGCGGATCCTTGTACATTTTCGAGGAGTAAGGTCGACTCGGGAGCGACTCCCTTGCCATGATTGATAGTCATGATAGTGCCAATCGTGACGTAGGTCTCTGTGTATTTCCGTTCCATGGTTGAGAACCGGAAAAGGGAGGACACTCACATATCTTCACTATCTCAGCGGAGGCAGAGGTCACAATACCCAAGCGAAGAAGTCCATAACAGTGGTAAGCCGACTCGAGGTGATTCGCCAAACGCCTACTGGCACAAGGATCCGCTCGGCGAGGCGCATAATCAATATAAAGCTCCTGATCTGGAACCGCCGTTATAGAAGCTATCAGATCTTGGGGGGGAAGCTCTGCGCATGGATAGATAGGTCTTTCTAGAAAAGGGGAACCGTTCGAAGGCTGACTTTAAGTCCCTTGTCAAACAAAAGTCCAGGGTTCGATAATGTCATGACCCTTCTCTAAGTCAGAACTGCATCTTGTAGGCGGGAAAAGACGCCTTTCAACCAACAGGTGACCGTTTTGGTGATATCGAGGGTACGAAAACATCAGTGCGGTCAGACCCAGGTGACTCGAGATTGACAAGCTCTTCCAGAGCCTCATACTGCCCAACGGCGTGACTGATCGTCAAAATCTTGCATTCGCCTGGTCCGAGGAGGCGCCATGGGCAACGTAGAAATAGGGGAAGGAAGCCATGACCCCTTAACGCGGGTGTGACGAGTCTGAATTGCTTTTCTGGAATATCATTACATTGTTTCGATGATTTTGCTCATGTCTGAAGAAAAGAAACAACGGCCTAGCAAAATCGAGGTCAGCTTGGACTTATCGGATGTTCCACCATAAATCTCCGTCGCCTTTCTAGTGCATTCAACCGGACCTGACTCCAAACCGGTCTGAACAGGCAAACCCAAAGAAGCCGAGAAGAAGCTCCGGAAAAGGAGCACTCCCAAAAAGGCATGTCGACAAAGCAACAGAATCATGAGGTTGATTCGCATGGAGGCTGGTATGCGGATTGGATTCCACATTGGGCCGTCTCCTTTGTCCGCGTTTCTGGAGCATTCGAGAGGAACTGCCACAGAACGAATCCCATCAAGGTGTTGAGCCACCATCATCAGGCACTGGACGATATTGACCATACGTTGGAGCAAAGGAGGTCACTATGAGCCACATTGGCAATGAAGATGGCCGCGACTCTTGAATTGGAGGACAGGCGATGGTGGCGAGGTGTGGTGCCACAGAGTCGGAGAGAGAGAGAGTAATGGGTACGAAGGTGAGTGACTTTGCGCAAATTGCTGCTTTTATTTTGGCCATTTGCTTGCCCGTATAATAGTCACGTGCATACCGAAGAAACTCCTTTGACTACTGTATCACATATTGTTAAGATTTTCCCAACGAAAAGTGACGGACATAGCCTATTGTCCTGATCAAACGTCCAGCGGAGCCAAACCGACTGAGATTCAGATGCTTCGACATTTCTCTATCCCCTGCGGAAGGGATGTCCGCCTTTGCCTCAACATAGCAGAGCCAGCTTTACGCGCACAAGGCCTAAGTCTGCAGACCTGGGCATCGTCCTTTGTGCTCGCGAGCTTACTCCATAAACTGTCTATCGATCTCTCCTCTCCTCCCCCTATACCAGTCCTGGAGCTCGGTGCCGGTACTGGTCTTGTCGGTCTGACTGCAGCGGCTCTGTGGAAATCACCAGTGATCCTCACAGACCTCCCATCAATTGTGCCGGGACTCGCTGGTAATATCAAACTCAACGCTGCCACGGTGAAGGGCCTTGTTGAAAGTGGCTCACTGGACTGGAGTAACCCAGAGACTCTGACCCTCCAAGACGGGACATTGTACTACGCGGATAAGGACAAATCCCGCATAATTCTCGCCGCAGACACGATATACTCAGAGGAGCATCCTGAACTGCTCTCTCAAGCCATACTCCGCTGGCTTGCACCGGGGTCCTCGTCCCGTGTCATTTTGACATACCCTATGCGTGTGGCTTACCTGGATCAAATCCGGGAGTTGTGGCGGCTTCTGGAAAAGGGAGGTCTAGAACCGCTCCACGAAGGTCGTGAGCAAGCTGACCTCGACCTCTGGGACGATGAAGGTCTTTGCGAGTGGAGTGTATGGAGATGGCAGCGGAACTCCACTCGCATTGAGCAGAGTCACACCAAACCATGAAAAACGAGCGAGTCTTGTCAGGATGGCCCTATTAATCGTCACCCCGGCACCACGCAATTGAGCATGGAGTTTCTGCGTGGCATATATTTGGCTGCCTGTTTTCGCAGCACAACTACATGCTGATAGACATACAATAGATTGGTTCCTACACTCGACGTGCCTGCCAGATGCATCTCTGAAAGACCGCCATCGGGTTGTTTGCCGACTGGGGCCCGGGACCCCGAGATGGATTTTTGTCTCATTTAAATTCACCTTCCTATATCGACAAAAAGCTGGCTCCATGGTCACATACCGACTCTTCCCTCTGCCAGGCGTATCTTCCAACCGAGACGCATGCGATTGCTGTCGACGCAGTTGTTGGCTCAAATACATCCTGTCGGGGAGATCCCTTTCCTGATTGGTCGTTAGCGGATGTCGTGATCATATGTCGATATGGTATCATGGCCGCCAGGAGTCCAAAGGCAACGACGGGATCGCGGCCGGAAGACAGTGCTTGTGGAGCAATTTGTGAAGACGGCTGATAGTGTTGCAGTAACATTCTAGAACGATGCTCCACGTAGAGAGATCCAAAGAAACGCTAGAGTTACTTATATCTCAGCGTCAATGGCTCTTGTTGGACTACATTGTTTGACCCCAGCAGAGGGACAAGATGGCTGCCAACGAAGCTTCAAACGAAGCCGACAAGATCACTACCCTCCAGACTAGTCCTGCTTCAGTTGCGAGCTTTCCTGCGAATTCCGCGGACCTCGACGATGACTACCATCTATACAAGCGGAGCGATGATCAAGAGCTCGACCCGGCCGAATCCAAAAGAGTGCTACGCAAACTTGACATTCGAATTGTGCCTATCCTCTTTCTCATATACCTGCTGCAATATCTCGACAAGAATGGCATCAACTATGCCAGTGTGTACGGCTTACAGAAGGGCACGAACTTACACGGCCAAGACTACTCCTGGTTAGGGTCAATCTTCTATTTTGGTAAGCACTGGCCTGGGATCCTGAAATTTTCTCTGTTGATCGATGCAGGTTATCTGTGGGCGCAGTATCCGGCCGGCTATTTCTTACAAAGACTGCGAGTTGGAAAGGTGATCGGAGCCACTACTATCGCATGGGGGATTATCCTGATCACGACCCCGGCTTGTTCAAGCTTTGCTGGCATTGCCGTCAATCGCTTTTTGCTAGGCTCGTTTGAGGCAGTGGTGAACCCCGGTTTTGTTCTCATCATGAGCATCTGGTACACGTCGCTGGAGCAGCCCCTAAGACTGGAGGCCTACTATTGCACAAATGGCATCGCAACGATGTTTGGGGGGTAAGTTTTCTATGCTCACCCCATTGAAAGATACTGAGAGCAAATCGAGCTTGATTGGCTATGCTGTTGGCCATATCACAACCGGCCTACCTCGCTGGATGTACGTCTTTATTATATTCGGCAGTATCAGCATCGCTCTGGGTATTCTGGCCCTTGTCATGCTCCCAGATCTCCCGTCGACGGCCAAATTCCTTACCGACGCCGAGAAAGTGATTGCCGCCAAACGCGTCTCTGCCAACCGTCAGGGCATCAAAAATCGACATTTCAAGTCCTACCAAATGTGGCAGACGTTCAGAGACCCAAAGACCTGGATCTTGTTCATCATGGCCGTGGGTGCGCAAATTCCGAATTCAGCAATCACCCAGTTCACGTCGCTGGTGATTCAATCGTTCAATGTCGACACTTTAGGGACACAGTATCTCCAGATCCCGGGCGGCGCCGTCCAGTTCGTCGCCCTCCTTGGTGGAGGGATCATCTGTTCCAGGTGGCCGAATCTCCGATGCATCACCATGATCGTGGCAAACACGATCTGCATCGTTGGATCTGGGCTGCTCGTCGGTTTGCCAGATAGCAACAAATGGGGCCGGCTGGTCGGGTTGTGGTTGTGTTTTTTCCAAGGCCTGGGCTTCAGCATGAGCTTGACCATGGTCAGCTCCAATGTGGCCGGGTATACCAAAAAGCAACTCACAGCGGCGATCCTTTTCACCGGGTATTGCGTGGGGAACATAATTGGGTGAGGATTTTTTTCGGATATCTGTCCCCCTTTTCATCATACGTCCAACAGCAAACTTGCGCATAGCAGGCCACTGACACGAAGACGGCAGGCCGCAAACATTCAAGTCAAGCGAGGCGCCGCGATATCATTCCGCCTACGTGGCGATGCTCGTCGGGTACACGATCAAGCTGGTGGCTATTGTTGTCTTGTATGTCTACATGTTTGCAGAGAACAAGAGGCGAGACCGTGAAGCAGCCGCTTCAGGTGTGGCAGATCTTGATGAGGAGAAGGAGGCCATCGAACGAGGGATGCATGATGTCACGGAGCTGGACAATAAGGGATTCAGATACACGTTGTAATGCAAGGTAGTAGCTTACCGAGAGAGAAGAGCTGGGATTATGGCCGCAAGAGCGGCGGGGGCAAAAGAAAAAACAAGAAAAGAAATAAGAGAAAGGTGATCAACACTGTATGTTCTTTTCGACTTCCGCTTTTCTCAACTTAAAGTTTCCAGGCCCATCATCCTTTTCCACAGCTCCTCCAGACATGGCACGAGCTTCTCGTGCCACAAGAACCTCTTCACCATGCCGAAAAATGTGTCGAACCGCCTCACGTCAGGGATCGTGAGGGGGAGTTGTCGGAGGATCTCGTCCTGCACGGACGCCGGCACGGCGTAATCGGCCCTGGCGGACGAGAGGAGGAAGACCGCCCAAGCCACAAAGTCCGGGCCGGCCCTGTCGACATGTCCGAATATCGATTGGCACAGGCCGTGCAGCTGTTCCTTCATAGACTGATATGTGCGTGTCGAGTGGTTGACACGGTGGTCTTTCGCGGTGGCCACGTCGAGGAGGAACCTCCCGAACACGAAACTGAGCGTCACAATGGCCTTCTCGAGCGTGCTGGCGTTCGACTCCATCGACAAGCGCATCATCTCCACGGCGATGGATGTATCCTCGGGGAACTCTGTGGGGCCCTTCTCGACCGTCTTGGACATCCGGTAAAGAAGGCGGATGACTTGGTTCGACAGCAACGTTTTCAGGGCCATGTCGCTGATCCCTTCGGGCAGAGCTGACAGGAGCTTCGACAGGGCGGGGGGATATGGATGAGTGGGATACGTCAGCGTGCTGTCGGGTGTGATGTTGGTCTTGGGGGAGCGATGGCGCCTCCGGATCGCATAGTCGCACATCATCTCGGTTCTGTAGAAGGATGTCAAAACTGACTGGGTTTCGAGATGCCGATTAGGGGTGACGCGACTCACGCGGTGACAGAATATCGGGTCTGAGGCTGAAGGTCACTGTTTAACAATCCGCCCCGGAGATCCACAATGCGCCGCAATCCTTCTCGGTGTAGCTCGACATGGTCATCATTTCCGCGGTGAAACTGGTACATCGGATGTGTTAACCTCTAGTAGTAGCAGAGAAGGTAAGGTGGCTCCTTACATCTCCTGCCATCAATGCTAAGACGGTATGGATGGTCACATCGTCGGAACATAGCTGCGGCACAGTGAGACGATGATGGAGCTTGGGCATGACGCTTCCTCTAACGCTCATCAAGATTCTCTCGTGCTCTTCCGGAGAAGACCCCAGCCGACTCGCTGGTAGCTGACTCCAGATGAAAAGGACGGTGGATTCAAAAAGTAGATCGGCCTGCAGTGCGACCCGGAAGAGGTACGACAAGAGCCAGTTGCCTCCTTGACTGTCTCGATAGTTTACCGCGTTCATCGGCGCGTATATTTGGGTGACTAGGAAGTGTTAGTTTTATGTTACCCATATGCCATCTGAACTGGCTGGGCTCGACGGAGTCGGGGGAGCTGACAGTAGTCGACAGTCCATTGCACTCGGCGGCAGGGTTGCATGGGATATGAATTGAAAGGATCACCACGAAGACTCTCTAGAGCTGTCTGTACAGGAGGCTCAACGGGGACTGCTACAACAACGGCATTGCCCTCGACAGCACCGTCTGACCTGGTTCCCGTCGGTCCTCCCGTAGTTTGACCCCCGTGCAGCTCAGCAGATGCCCTTGGGACTTGGTTCCAGGCCAACACTTTAGGCCTCTTGGATCGCGCAGTCTTGTCTGTCGCTGGCAGGGATGCCTTGAGTTCCTTGCGCCGGAGGTTCTGGTAAGAATTCACCTGCCATTTTTTGGCGCGGGATTTCAATTGATCCACATGCGTATATGTTATGAACATGTTGAACTGAAGAAAAAGAGGCTGTGGCCTCGAGGTTGAAGTGTCATGTAGTCGAAATAGCTGTGTTCATTGTCATTGAGCCAGAAACATGGAACAATCTTGATGTAGAAACGAAGAGTCAGGGAGTGAGAGAGGGAGTACGTTTGGTAATTGTTTGAAAAGTGGCCAGTCCCGTTAGTGTCGCATACAGTCGCCACTTACAGCACATATTGCTAGCTTCGTATAGCCCTCTCTCTCTCTCTTGCTCTTGTAAGCAGTCCGCTCACTTGAAACTAGCTGCCTAGGGAGTCCGGAGAGCCGAGTAGCGGGCATTGCGGAGTCGATGAAACAAGCAAACGAGGTGCAGAAATAAGTTGTAGCGGGCATCTTCTCTGAGCCCGGCGTGCAGGACGACAGATATTGAGTTCAAAGCAAAGAACAGCGGTTTCCTGGTCGATTGGTCCGAAGGCGCGATGGAGTTTTGGGCCAACGATGACTCGACATGCATGTGGCCAACGATCTCGACGCCGAGCACGCTTGGGCACGCCTACGGCGCCATTTCGAAGCAGGAGGACAATAGGGGCAATGGGGGCCAAAAGATAGCAGCCGAATAGGGCTGTTCTTGACTCGCTGAGTAATAGGCAAGGAGGGCAAGGCAGAGAAAACTATTGCATTTATTGCTTACGACACCTTTTCATCCAGCTTCCCTCCTCATCTCATTCCAACAACAGCTGAGCCGACCACCTCACTGAGTAGCAGATCCCAACACCCACACCGTCCCCGAGTCCTCACCTCAAGCACCAATCTTCGTAATCGGCAGTCCCTTCAAGTCCTCAGCCGTGTACTCGTCATGCCTCTTGAATCCCAATCCCCCCACACCGCTGACGCCATCCTGCCGGCCCAAGAGAGTCATATCCAGCCAGGTAAGGGTGTTAATGATGGGCTCTCCACCGCGCGCATAGCTGCTGTAGCTGTGGTAGACCTTGCCCTCGTCGCCGACGCCGGTCAGTTGCCCGCCGAGCACGAAGACCGAGTGGCCGGGTTGCTCGCCCTTTGCGAAGTAGGGCATGCCCCGCTTCTCTAGTTCCTCCTTGGTCTTGAAGTTGTAGTTGATGGGCTTGACAGCTTCGTCTTGCGTGGCTCCGAAGTCGTAGTTGAAGCTCGACCCTGAGGACGAGACCCAGGGAAACGTCCAGCCCATGCGCTTCTTGTATGCCCGGATCTTGTCGATCGGGGCACGGCTCACGGCGACGAACGTGGTCGAGTGGCCCTTCAAGTGGCGCAGGTCCGGAACCGAGTCGCCCAACAGAGAGCAGCTGGGACATGCGGCGTCCCAGTCCGGGCTGAACATCAAGTGGTAGATGATCAGCTGAGGGCGTCCGTCGAAAAGGTCCGTGAGGTTGACCTCCTTCCCGTCCTCGTCGGTGAAGGTGTACGGGGCTGTGACTTCGACCACGGGCAGCGCTCGTCGTTGGCGGGCAAGCGCGTCGCGAGCCCGCGTGTTCTCCTTTTCGGCCTCAAGGAGAGACAGGCGGAGAGGGAGGTACTCAGCCTGCGAGACGATCTAAGGTCGGGGGAGGCGGTTCAGCGAGGCCCAAAACAGCGGGGAGTCAAACAGAAAGAGACTGAGAAAGGAGGGCGCCGGTGCAGGTAGGCGATTTGATTTTACCTTCACATTGGCCATTTTGTTTTCCCTTTTCAAGGCTTCCCTGGATTCTAAAAACGTCAAAGGTTTCGGAGATGTGTTTGGTCTTGTGGTTGGAATATATCGCCAACGTCAAGCAGGGTGAAGTGCGACTAGAGTCGAGAACTGTGACTCTCTTTGACTGCGGATTCGAAGAACGTCGTTCGCTCGCCTCGCTCGTTGAGAAAAGAGCAAGGAGTAGAATCCAGCTCACCTTTGGCGTTGCCATTTTTATATTCCTCTCCCCATTCTCTTCTCGCAAATTGTTTGTCATCGCAGCCTGTGGAAAGAGCACTCATAGCAACCAGGCGGGTTAAATTGTCCCGTCGCCGACGTATCTCATTGTCTGGAATACGAGGGACTCTCTCCGTCCCCCCTTTTACTGCCACAGACATCCGAGGATCGACATCACCATTGCCTACGCCATTGACGCCTGAAGTTTCGAGATGCGCGAGAACGCGCTGTCAGGTGATTTGGCGCGCTCTCAATCCCGGCGAGCCAGTCTGCGTCTTTCTGCCTGGCGGTGCCTGGAGCTTCCCTCATCACGCGCCTCAAAGTCGGGAGGTCGAGCAAGGACAACAGCTTCAATTTCTAATCATCGCTGATAAATCACCCCGCGCTTCTAAAGCATGTACAGTAGACGTCTTTGTGACGAGCCCCAGTTCACTATTCTCTGTCTAGGCGTTCGAATTTGACGTACGCAAACCAGAAGCCGATGCGACTACCCTCTCGATAAGACAGTTGTCAATAACCGAGAGCATCAGTCTGTACAACATTTGTCATTCCCACCCATCCATCTTTGGGGAGAAGACAGCCCCCAACATGCTGGGGCTGGAATTAAGGAATCCAGATACATTATGACCTCCGCCTGCTGAAGGTATTCTAAGTTTGATGAACGACAGTTGGGGACAACCAGCTCTCTTTTCTGGCGGCCTGCCCTGATACAGTCCAGAGTTCAAGCCCCTTCAGACTTCGGCCTCGTGCTTGCGCGGAAGAAAGCACAGATTCAGGGGCGCCAGTTCCATGGTAAAGGTGTCGAGAGTCTTCTCCAGCAGAGTTGTCCCGTCTTCACCAGGACCAAATGTGACGTCGAAGTTCAAGAGTATCTGAGCAGTCACGGAGCGAATTTCCATCAAAGCAAGCTGTTTGCCGATGCAAGAATATGGTCCTAAGGCAAACGAAAGTCAGAGCACAATGGAACGAGGCAGGGAGGTAAGCTCACCGATGAGGAAAGGAGCAAATGCATCGCTGCGCTTCAACAGTTCTGGCTTACTGTACCTGAAAAGACCATTAGCTGAGTGAGTTGACAGAGTCATACGGTTGTTCGCTTACCATCGCTCCGGAATGAATTCGTCTGGATATTCATAACACTCTGGGGCTGGGGGATCATCTTCAGCGCCCGTACACACATCGGGAGGGATCAACTCACAGCGAAACAAAGGATATGAAGGTGCCAGTACATTGACATTACCGGGAATATATGTACCTCCCACAGTGATGCCTTCTGGTGGTGTGAGCCTGGCAACTCCGCTGGGAACAGGTGGGTGAAGCCTGAGCGCCTCATTGATTGCACCATTCAAATGCTTGAGAGTGAGCAGTTTGGAGGCTTGCAGATCGCCATTCAGAGACTGAATCTCTTCTCTCAAGAGTTCGAGTTGAGATTGATCTTTGGCCAGATGATAGAAAAGGTGCGTCAAGGTAGCCGCAGTCGTATCACTTCCAGCCACAATGATCAATCGCGAGTCGCCAGTGAGCCAGGCACGTTCGCTGTAACGCGTGTCCGTCATGGGCGGAGACTGCAAGATCCAAGAGGATATATCGGGTCTGTTGACTTTCATCTTCATTCTTTCGTCCATCATATCTTCACAGAACTTGATGAATCTCCGGAATTCTTTAGTGATCTGAGGGATGCTGCTGATGATGATGAACAGCCATGGCACGGGTCCAAAAACTCCAATCCCGCGCTGCCCAGCATTGAGGATCTCGATGGCCCAATGCTTCTGTCCATTCTTGAGCATGTCGAAGTCTTTCGCGAAAGCCAGATCCCCCATGACATCGAAACTGTAATAGTTGAACCACTGTGCGGCGTTGATCGGCTGTCCAGAAAAGGCCCGGATCTGTTCGACGAGGCTTTGGGTGTACCGTTCGACGCGAGGTTCATATTCGCGGAGCGCTGAACAGTGAAGTCGTCAGCAGAGTAGAGCCCTCGATGTCCGACGCTATCCTTACAGTTTTGCGTGAACCCTCGAGCCCAGGCCTTCCGTCGGAGATCATGATGCCGTCTTGATCTCGTCGAATGCATCGACGTCAAGTCAGAGTTGCCTTCGTATCCAGCACCTTTGGTACATTTGGAGGATGCTCCGTAAAGCACTTCGACCGCATCGGGATGGATGATGGAAACCTCATTTGGTCCTGTTGAGAAGGTCAGCAAACACACCATCATCCGTCGTCCTCATCTGCCCAGCTCTGCCACGAACCGGTCCGAACAAAGGTCCCGTATTTCGCGTGCATTCTAGTCATGTGCTTGTAGTTGTCGATGGTCGGAGCCACCTTCCGGACGTGCCATAGTTTCGATATCTTTGCTCCAAACGGGCCGGGGAACGAGTGCAGTCTATGGAAGAAGGCTCTGTAGAGGAAAAGGCTCGAGTATAGCCCTGTTAGGTATGTGGCGTAGAAGACGGCGGTCTGCTGGACAGCCAACACCAGGTTCACCCCGAGAGTGACCTGCGCAGCGGTTGCAATGACGGGAAACGTTAGAAAGGCCACAAAATACTGGAATGCTTGCCGATGGTGTTCGCCATGGATGAAATACGCCAGGTGAGAAATCACGCCCAGGACTGTGCCTGCTGCGGCAATCTGAAATAAGGAGAGAATCATGGCTGCGCAGTTGTTGTTGTCAAGTGCAAAGGAGCAGCCCAATTCAGTAGAGCGATCATTCTACAGTGAGCATGCCATTTCTGTCGCAGCCATCAGATTCAGGCGGATAATATGTATACATACGAGTCAATACGACGAGGTCAACACCAGGGACGGGCGGGGTCGCTTTTCTTGTTTGTTGATACATCCAGCACCAACACCATTTGCACCATTCAGAGCAACCGTAACTGGCTTGGTGGTTGGTTCCCCGCGCACACGGCGTCCCCTCAGCCATACCTGCCGATTCCATGCCTCGGGAGACAGTCTGGCGAATCGTCGAGCCGTCGAGTCGTCCACACACAATCGGTGCATATCAGGCTCAACGAAGGCTTATGAGGTTATGGCAACCAGACTCCCGCCCATCTGACTGGTCGATGCCTCGGTCGTGGTCCCCAGGTCTCGTTTCCCGGATCTTGATCAGTGTTTGTCTATGGACGGTCGAGGGAAGGACAGACAGAAACACACAGGCAAATGGCTCAATTATTGATTTCAGCACTCATCTCACCTATAGAACTGATGGCCAGTGGACGCGGTCCTCGACGTCCTGCACGAAAGCAGCAGCCGCACACATATCCTGCTGTGAGAATGGCTGGACGCGGCTCTAACCAAGGACCTCGCCCCCAAAGGAACCCGGTTTTCTCGCAGTCCAACGCGAACGAAACTTGCCGAGCATTGTGCCCTTAACCAACTCATCAACCCATTGGAGTCATTATCACCGTCAGCCATCCTCCAGCCTTAACAGTTGTATCGAGTCGAAAAAGTGTCCAGGTGATCACCTCCGCCCGACAATTGATCACCAGCACTTGCAGCATTCACCACTGTCGGTAAGCGGAATTCCAATGGCGAATGGTCTGGGTAATCGACACAGTCGCAGTCGTTTTGCCCACAGCGTCCATCCACGCTCTGATCCTCGGCTCCAACTTCAAACGCTCAATATCGACTTCTTTGGGTCGACACCGTCGTGGAAGCTCGAGCTGCGGTTTATCGCCCAAGTGTATCTTCGGCTACTCGAGGGGAGGTGCTTCTGTCCAGGTTTTGGGTTTTGTCGAGTTATTGACAGAGCTCTGTCTCCACGATACGAATCTTTGTGAGGTGCTCAGCAAGACCGGCAGACCAGTCACGGGTTTCTTCCTAGGAATTCCCGCGCGGAACCAAATGTTTCAGGGAAACTGGCAGACCATGCGACCCCGACTTGGATGAACAATTGGCCATACAAAAGACCTAGATTTGGGTTAGTCGATGTCACGAAGGGAAAAGAGACGTGTCATGGCACCGACGTGGAGTGCTTACCTCGTCCTCAACCGGACGCTTCACGCTCAACCTGTAACTGCGACCGTCAGAAATAGTGATTTCACGCACCCACACAGGCAGTGGAGCCCGCTTGGTACTGGATAGAACCGCATTCAACTTTGAGACATATGACACACTGAATATTTCCAGCTGCCAGAAGACAGTACACTTCCATTCTGCCCTATTCGTCCTTGGCTTGTGCCCCGGGCAACCCTAAAGCCAATGCTGGGGGAACGGGTGTCGACGCGACGCGCGACTGGGGCACCAGAGACTGTGTGTGTGGGTGACGCCTTTCCAATCCAAAACTCCTGTTCTTTCGGCAAGTACTTGTAGATGTGACTGCGGGATTAATGTCGGCCCGAGTCCCTCTGCACTTTGAAGGTAAGTGCTTATTCTTACCGATAGCCTTTGAGAGCGCGACTGGATTGAAGGTAATTGACTAGCTTGTTGCGCGTGTGTAAACAAAGCTTCAGCTGTAGCCATTTATCGGTCGTGCCAGCGTTGATGAAGACTGCAATCGCGCGAACCGCAGAATGCAACTCTTTGTCATCTGCATTGACGGGGCTGAGGGACAAGCAAATAGCGCTGTCCTTCTGACCAGGACGGTCCAGTTGCTCCGACATGATCAGGCTTGGTCGACATTCAGCGACTTGGCCCTTGCCCTGTACCGTTCGGACAGTGAACTGACTGAGTGTTTGGGAGGTGGGACCCTGGTGAGACGAATCTGAACATGGACAAAATAAATGACGTCAGATTCGAAAGCACTACGGTCGACTGTTTGTCGATGGCGCATTTTCTACGGCTGATTCACAGCACATTCTCCAGTATTCTTAGTCAAGAGGCCTTGGAGGGTCAAGGAGGGTTTACCGAAAGAAATCGCAACTCAGGCCTCTCTGCATTTTGAAAATGGTAAGCAGCAGACCCGCGAACATGGCGACTTAACCGTCATGCTAGCACTTCCAGCGCGTTGTCTCTACCATGGTTGGGAGAAAGGGAACGTGGAGATGTATTAGAGGCACACCATCCATGTCGTCCACGGCGAATGGATTTCGTTCACCAGCAGTGGAACGGGACCCATGGCGGCAGTGATCTGAATATAATGTTGAAGACGAGAGACCAGATACCATGGAAACATGCTTGTCTGCGAGTCTGCGATGGAGCCAATGTCCTTGCTCTCCGTTGTTGTTTCGATGGTGGCTGACCGTCCTCTGCCTGGCCCGGTCAGTGCAGTCAAAACGGTCAGTGAGGCGAACCCCCCAACCCGCTGGTCGAGGCAGGAGAGTTGATGGGCTAGAACTGTGCTCGGCAGTGTGGGTGAGTTCATGGTACCTGAACTTCCGGGAGGCGAGACCGGAGACATCTATATCCGTAGTGAGAGATTTTTATTCTGAGACGAACTGGGCCTCTATGTGTAAGCAGGGCGATGTTTCAAGGGGCAATCGCATCCAGGCGTGTCCTTGGTCAATCAATTTGTTGATGCCCGATGCGATTGGGTATTCAGACAAGTTTGGGCCTCGCTCACACTGCATATACCGAGCTTCTTGTTGGTATAGCGCCTTGAGCGCCTTTCCATGTGTTAAGAGGCATCTGGGGTATCACAATGCTCGCGGAACAAAAGAGGATTCGATTTCAGGTTCTGAGTCTCTCGATTCAATTCAGCTTGCTAATCGACTATCCCACCATTCCCTCGGCTAAATTTGCTTCACGGGTCTTGCGCGATCCCGCACGCCCGCCTCCAAATCAGAGTTCCATTTGGCACTGACTTCTGCTGCCCCCAGCTCTGCCGCTCCTTGCCCGTCGTTTCTCGCTAAAACACACCCACCTAATCCCCGGCGTCTGGCTCTCGAAAGCAGAAAGACTGATTCTGGTTATACACTCTATGACATAGAAAAGAAAATAAAGAGATAATGCTGCATCATGTGGGGACGGCTAACGTCCCTTTTCTGGTCTCGTGCTTTTTTTTTGGCGTCATCACACGTTGATAGAGTGGAAAATCATGCAATGAGGTCTCGGGCGGCGAATCGTCCACGTCCACGGCCGAAGCGGCCTCGTCCACCACCGAATCTTCCTCCACGGCCAGAGCCAGTATTCCCTCCTGTAGTGGAGTTCGAGCCAGTAGAACCAGTTTGAGTAGAAGCGGCGGCTGATGTGGTGGCGGCAGCGCCATTGCCATTTCCGTTGGCATTTCCGTTGCCAGCACCATTTCCGTTACCTGTAGCGGCGCTGGTCGCGGCAGCGGCAGCGGTTGTAGAAGAGGCCGCAGCGTTGTTGTTGTTGCCGCCATTTCCACCAGCAGCGTTGCCACCGGCATTGCCTCCTGCGTTTCCGGTGCCCTGGCCTACAGTGAACTTCTGGCAATCATCTTGAGCACCTCGTTGAGCGACCTACATTTGATTAGTCTCAGACTTTCCTGATGGGGAAGTGCAAATTCGGTAGAACTTACGGGCATGAGCACAGGCTGGTGATTAGAAGCGCTGTTCATTGTGCAGACACGGTAGAAGCCGGCAGGGAGGCCATTGGCGACAGTAGCCTGGAGAAGACCTTGGCCATTGCCATCGTCATTGATACCCTTGAAGAAGGCAAAGGTCTTTGGGTCTGGGGGTGTGGTAGGGGCCAGGGAATTTCCGAGATCCTGAACAGTGACGTGGCAGTGGCCAACAATGTTGCCGCCTTGCAGCTCTTGAGGAGCAGAGTAGTATGTGGTGAGTGGGTCAGTAAAGGAACCGGCGACCAAGTTGGTGAGCTGGACTTGAATGTTGAAGGACTGGTTAGGGGTCAAATCGTCTCCAGGGCCGGGGAAGAGAACGATGGCAGAGACCATGTTATTGTTGGAAGGAATGTCACCCATGATCACACCGTTGCAGGATCCGGCAGTGTTCTGAGTTCCGTTGGTCAAGGTCTTGCCTGTACAGAAGTTGATGAAGTTGGCTGGGTCACTGGGAGAGTTGTCAGTAAGTGGATCACTGTACACAAGTCAAGAGGCCTACAACATACGTATCGGAGTTCGATTGACCAGCGGCCACATCAGGGTTACCAGCGAAGTTGCTCGCAGCTTGGACGTTGGATGCAAGCAAGAGAAGGTCGTTGTTACCCCCATTCCCACCAGCTGCGTTGTTGTTTCCCGTATTGCCATTGTTGCCTCCGGCGGCAGCGGCAGTGGTAGAAGCTGCTGCTGCTGCAGCATTCGTTGTTGAGGCTCCAGTGTTCCCGCCATTGTTTCCACCGTTTCGATTGTTATTCCGCTGAGCAACGGCGCCTGTTGTAAGGCCCAAGGTGGCGACTGCCAAGGTCAAAAGCTGAGATGTCTTCATCGTGTCGGTATGGAGTTTTTATATCAAAAAATGTTTCTTTGGAATTGGATTTGGGAGTGCGGGATCAAGATGATCTTTTCGGGATAGCAATCGAACGAGAGACTTCGCGGTCAACGCGGTCTGAACCAGGAAAAAAGGAGTGTGTGAAAAAAATTGCTCGAATGTTTTCAATACAATTGATGCGAAAGGAATGTAGAGGCACTGCCACGATGGAGAGAAGAACATGCTTTGATGCGAAGGAAAAACTGACCTCTTATGCATTCTGCTTGGCACTGGTCTCAGGTCTCTTCGGACCGTAACGTCGCGGGGGGGGTACTGGATGTGTGGTCCATGGTGATTTCGTCTGAGGCCGCAAATGTTTCCAAGATGGAGGATGACACAGAAGAGGCTCACCAGGCGTCCCCGTGCGTCAGGTTGGGGAAGGCATAGTCCAAGCCTCGAAGGTTACAGGTTGGTCGCAGCCTGGCGCCGCAGTGCGGTTGCGAGGGCAATCAAGCATTGCCAATGTTTTGAGCAGACAGTTAGCTCACCCAGAATCGAGACAGAATGGGCAAGGAGCGAGGATGGAGAGGGACCAAGATGAAGCTGAGATGGTTTCGAGAAGTGTCGGAGAATCCAGGGAGAACAGGCGAGTCTGAAACGGGCGGCTGGCCGAATGGCTCGGCTATTCCGCCAATTGGTCCTCTGAGGTCGTGGTAAGCTTTACCCAGGGGTGGGAACTAGCTGTATTAGGACAAGATTAATAGTTAAAGTGCTCTAGTCCGCCTTTAGCGCGACTTGGTGAATCACTGGACATGCTCCACCCTCAACTTCGCAACTCCTGTCTTCTCCTGTCGACGTCACATTCCCTCCATAAATCCCTCCAAGTCCCTTCCCAACCTCCATACTATCGCGTAGCACGGACAGAATCCTCCTCCTGCAATGTCCTCCTTTTCCTCGAGAGATCTGTCATGGGCGACTCCACCTCTGCGTCCAGCCCCTCCGCAAAAGACCTTCCGTCCTTCCCGATTCTGACATTCGCAAACGCCTACACCACGATGGGGCTCGGATATGCCACATCCTTCACCTAAAAATAATACCTAACAAGTACCAACGCTGGCCCCTTACACTCCGTCCCGTCTCTTCGCTTCTACGGAGTACCTCCTCCACGATCTATGGAAAACCCCCCCCGGTAGTCACGTTTCTTGGACCACACTCAAGCTTTGGTCAAGCTTTGGTTGTGCCGATTACCGAATCGCAAAGTCTCCGGACTCAATATGAAGCGCTTCGCGGTTCGAGTTTGCAGCCAGCGTTCGAGTACGGAACGCACCCCCAAGGGAAAGGCTTCGATCCGGAGGGGCTAGCCAAGTCCTTTGCATCGTGCAAGCACGAATAACGAAATCGAAGCGCCCACTAATTTGTTCTCGCGATTGCGTCGAGGACCAGACGGCTCGCTTAATCTTGTCCAGCTGAAAGAAAGTACGGGCTACGAGTGCTCAGTCACACGTTGCACGATAGCTTGAACCGGCCAAAACCTTGTCAATCAACGTCGGAACATGGGCGGATCCATCTTTCTCCGTATACGGATCTAGTACACCCGCTCGAGGAATGCTTGCTCACCTTCGGTGTTGAAGCTATCCGAATTCTGCCTGGGACTAAAAGAATCTAGATTTCACATCGGTCATTTGGCCCCATTCGCAGGGACCATGATTGGGCTTGTGCTCAGTCGTGATTAGAAACCCAGAATTTCCCCTCTGAGATGTAAGTTGGCTCTCCCCGACAAGACCACGTTCGTGATGCTTGCCTTCCCCTGTGCATCCGTCTTCACGTCCACTTCGACCGCGATGGTGCATAGTCTCCCCATCTCTGCTCCCTGTTGGATGCCAAATACTTTCCTCTCTGTTTTTGTCTCTCCCAACTTCAAATCTTGTGTCTGCTTTGTGAGTTCCGAATCTGCGCTTCCTTGGTCTGTGCGTTCCTCTGCCAGCTTCTGGGCCTCCAACGAATGGTTGGCGCTATTCAACGCCAAATAACAAGCCAAAGCACAACACGCACTCCCTGATCCCGAGTCCTCGATGCCATGCGAAATCATCCTTGCTTGGATATTATGAATAGTCGGTTCCCCTGGTTGTTCCGACTTCGCTAAGACTTTGTAGTACATGCAGCCCACGAAGCTAGGTGACCACTCAGCGTCCAGGTCGACTTCCGGGGATTTGGCCGCTTGCAAGGCGCCGAAGATCTCGGCATTGTCAGTGAGGTCAACGAGAACAAAGGTCATACCCTTGACGATTGAGACCAGGGGGAACATTTTGTCTTTTTCCTTGTCGATGGTCGGGATTATTTGAATATGGGGTTGTGTGGTGATGATCTTCTCAATCGGAACTCGATGGGAGTGAATGTGGCAGTTAAAGGGGACTACACAAGCGGCCACCTGACGGTAGGGGTTGAAGAAGATCGGTATTCGGCCGGCCTTTGTCAGGAGAACAGCACTTTGCTTTTGTGTGTCTCGGTCAGCAGGGCCGCCGTAGTGCATTCTCTCAAGATAGCTGAATATCTGGGACGGTCAGCTCTTTTCACTTGTGAACGATCACGGTGAACAAACATAATACGCCGCCCCGATGACCTGGTAAGGTAGTCAGCGCCATCTCGTATTCATCAGTCACTGGGTCTCGCGCTGTTGGACTTACAGGATGACCTGCAAAAGGTAACTCTTCCCCAGTCTCCGAAAATATCTCTAGCAACCGGGGCTGACCAGGGCCTGGAGCATCATGCAAAAACACGGTTTCGGAGTACCTGAACTCCCTTGCGATTTGGGCCTTGCGTTTCTGGGAGAGCGCATTCCCGTGCACGGAAACCAGGGCCAAGGGATTGCCCTGGAATTTCTCGGGCGAAAAGACCTAGAATTGGACGGTTCCCATCAATATCGGAGATCCTGCCGTTGGAGAGAAACGGTTGCTGAGAGTTTGGCAATGAGGGAAGTATCGCGCAGGCAGCAAAAACGTATGGCATGATATTGAAGTAGAGACATTTGCGATCGGGCTCCAATCTGAAGGTCAGAAAACGATATCCATAAACTCTCCAAATTAGGGAACACATCCCAAGTCCCGTTCCGCGTATTCCGTATCTTGCTTGCAGCACAAGGGTCAAACAAAAGCTGATCAACGACGCTAGCATATACAACGGAGCGTGCAAATGAGACATACCACCATGGTCACGAAGGTATGAGGACCCGACGCCATTTCCGCGTGGCTCGTCGGTGCGACGGTTGCAAGGACAGAAAAAGTGAGACCACGGATTGTTTCGCGAAAGACGTTATATGCCTCGATCTTGTCGTGCTTCGTGCGGTTCGAGAGGCTCGATCATGATCTGATTTGAGAAGATGCTCAGCAGTAGGCTTCAGCGTCAGATGTGGCAGATTGATAGAGCGGTCTACGTTGATCACAGGTACGACATGAGCGTCGGAAGAAGGGAGTTCGCGGCTCGGCGGGTGGATAAGTCGGAAATATAATATTCCGTCCGAAAGATCGGCAAACTTTCCGTGTTCTATTCCCTGCTTTTTACTTCCTACCTCGTAGATGTGTCTGCCATGCGTAGAAATGACATTACATAGGAGGTACAGGCTTTTGTGAACACAGGCCACTACTCCTCCCCATCCTCAAATCTGGGCCGTACGGAGTCCATACTGCCGCTTGATGTCCCGCAGCATCATACACAACTAACCCAACAACAACCATTTAGGCCCACGTCCAAGCGTTGTTCCCACTAGCAATGGCATTTCAACGGCTGCCTGAACAAGGTGATGCTCGTGTAGCCAGACGCCCGAAGCACTTTCCGCGGCATCTGACAAGTCACACCATCGATCTCGACCGACGGGTGTGACGGGTAAGGTATTCTTGCCTTGCATCGAACAATGTCTTTCGAGCCGCGTTCTGAAGTAGAAATAGCAGTAACAAGTGGTCCAGTGTCCTCGGAGGAGCTCTGTTGGAAGACCAAATATGTGATGTTCGCCGTGCGCGCTGGACCGCAGACTTGAACATCGCGCAACCTGATCCGGCGATGGATGCGATCCGCCGTCCTATCTTCCACGGGAAGGGAGTTGAGTCTGACCTCTTCTTCATTAACCACGAACCGAGCAATTGCAAAGGCTATACAGCTTGTCCATCCCCGTTCACTCACACCTGCTTCGTGCAAGAGGTCGAGCGCCTCGTGACGCAACCTCGGTTCTCGACAGCGGGTAGCAACGAAGAACAAGGGTGGTAGGATTCCAAGGCTGGGACTCAACACGCTCTGCTTCTCTGGGCGAACAACGGTATCCAGATCTATAACCCTTCTACAACATCCGACGATAAAACTGAAGTGCGGATGAAATGCGTCAAACTCGGCCTCATCAGGGCGGCCAATCGTGAAGAACATAACCTTGGCCACTCGGAGGTGCAGACAAAGGTGGATATAGTCGCGTCCGTGTCGTGGAAGGGCATCTATATCATGTAGCTCCTGCAATTTGCAGTCCAGGCACCTGAATGCCTCAGCAATCGTCTTTTCGAGGGACTGTGATATCCCGGGCCTCGAGGTCGCCCGCAAAACACACTTGAGTAACCGGTCGATGGCGTCGAGGGCACCGTTCGCATCTGAGATGCTGCTTATCTGGCCCACATCGTAGCCAAGATGGTAGTCTGCCGGGATACCAGATCCAGCTGGGGGAAAGTCGTCGGAAAACGTACAGGCATGGTTGATGAGCTCGTTGAGCGCTGGGATGAAGGTCGTAGCAATATCACCGGGGACATCGGGGTTTTTGGCCCACAGTGATGCGTCGTTGCCAAACTTCTCTTGCAGAATGCGATATGCCGCCATGATGTGCATGGCAGCCGACGAAGTCTTCTCGATCCAGAACTGCATGGCAAGGAACAACAAGCAACAGGTCAGCGACACTTCAACCGGCAGCGTCATGGGGTCGGCGGTCCGAATCATGTGCATTGCTTTGTGTGTATGCGACATAGCGAGCTCACAGATCTCCGGACGCGCCTGTACCTGCAGTCCGGCCACTGTGATGTTATGCAATGGGGCCTGTAGAGCGCCCAACGCAATCAGACCGTGTCGAACAGCAGCGTGGTCGAGACCTAGCCGTGGTGCTAGCCGTGTCCAGAAGGGCATCGAGTTCAGCTGGAACGTCGCCAGGATCTTGCTCCCGACCTCGACGAAGTATTCGTATCTCGTCTTGTCCAGCTCAGACTCGAATAGCGGAGCTGACCGTGGTCGGAATTCGAAGATGCGCGGCACGGGGATCTTGTAGCCTGGACATGGCAGACCGAGTTTGCTGCATCGAGCGCAATATGGCTTCTCCTCGCTGCATTTCACCCGTCTTTGTTTGCATCGAAGACAGCCAGTCGGGACTTTCGCGTGCCATTTTCTTTTCCTGTGCCGGGGATAAGCACGCGGTCCAGACTCCGAGGCTTTGCCTCGAACATCGATAATAGACATGAGAGCCGGCAGGTTCGCTGGTGCTGCCATCATTGCAGTGGGAGTTCGCTTCAGTCTCGTCTCGATATATAGCGGTTGGATCCGAGCATTTCAGCTGCAAAACGAGTCTGTTCGCTCGAATATAGAAGCATCCAGACTGGCCTGTCGAGGTGCAGATGTATGCTCCATACATCGGCCACACTGTCACAGATTGAATGTCTCAAGCAGCACAAGTCATGTTAGAAAAGAAACAACTTCGTTTCAGGGCCTCCTCTCCTGAAGGTTTTCGGCTTTTCAAGTCCCTGTGCTTGCGGCGATCGGCGGGGAGAGCAGCAGATCTGGGGGCTCACCAGTCTTAGCTGCAAACAGTGCCACTGAACGAGCGCGGACTGGCAGCCCTGTCGGTTACCAATTGAATGCGAGATATACATGCATCCACAAGGCTTGGATTCCAGGCTAAGTCGCCATCTAGAACAGTGACTGGAGCACTGGCGCCACAAAATATCGATAATGATTCGGCCAGACACACCGCGGCTGGTGGCCTTAAGAACACCATCCCGTCTCATGGGCTCGCCGCTGCATCGATTTACCATGGGGGGCGGTCATGATAGACTTTCAACTGAGGCCCGTAGCCTGTGCACGAGAAAAGAAATACATGGGCTGAGGAGATCATGCCATATTCAGCTATTTCTCTGAGAAGCTGGAGTAAACACGAGGCTAAGGATCGGCAAGGCTGAAAAGGCGCCTGACTTGGGTCGGCGTCGAGCACAAGCTGAGCAGAGTGAACAGAATCCAGGGGCGAGATTTTGTCCAGATGAATATCATCACAGCAACAGCAGCAGTAAAGCACATCCCACGGAGTGTAGACGAATACCAGCACCCCACGGCCACCTTCCATAGCCAACTGCAAGGCAAGGCAAGCAGCACCAAGCCCACGAGTCTCAGAGTCGGGGGTGGCAGTCGTGAGATCCAGATGAGAAAATCCCAGGTGTCATAGCCAAAGTGAGACAGAATGTCAACAGCGTATCCAACGATGACGAGGAGATATATTACAGATAGTTCCTAGTATTATGTCGGTTCCGAAACTGCTGAACTCTTTAGTAGGAGAACATGCTTAGAGAGCAGAAAAGCTTACCCAAGATCTTTGGTGCTCCATTCACGTCCATCTGTTCTTGGTCATGCTCGTCGCATCCCATCATTTCAATTGCGTCATTAAATTCCTTTCATGTGCCTTTCCGATCTGCGAAGGGCGGGAAGGCCTTCTCATCGAAGAAGGCCACATGCGGACCAAGTTCTTCACGTAGGCACTGCCGACACTTCTTGTTTCTTTGCCGAATGTCTCTGTACCCTCGACTAATCCTACCAAGTTTCCCATCTTCGCCGCACAGATCTCTCAGCTTTCTGATCACCTGTCTGGCCGGGAATCCGCAGAACTTGATGCCCTCTGCATTAGCGCTATGTCTCAGAATCTTCTTTGCGGATTCGAACGATCGTAGAACGATGGCCATCAATAGAGGAGTAAGCCATTTAAGTTTTCCCACTCCAACTCGGTAACCTCCGTTAGCAGCGTTTCGCAAATTTGCTGGTTTCCGTAAAGAACCAGCTGCGCTTAGGAGAGCTTCTAGTGCGGCAGGGCTGTGTTTTGGGTTAATCCTCAGATCAATCACCGAAACACGGCCAATGAAGACGAGATCTGATTGCTCTATTAGTGCTGCGTCCAAATTCATCGCTTGACGCGGACTTGTTGGTTTTTGGGGCCCCGGGGGGGGGGGGGTTGGTTATCATGAAGGGGATACACCAGGAAAGCGACGACGATGAATCTGACAAAAGGATTTGCATCATTACTGATCGTACCATCTCGACAGAGACACCAGCATTGTTGAAAAGGCCAGCAAGCTTAAAATCAGTCCAGAGGAAGGATCCTGTAGGCGATCCCGACTGCTGATGGTGTCGGCACCCGCCTCGACCAGGCATCTCAAGGCGGCGCAGTTTCCAAAGGCGGCTGAAATTTTGAGGTACCCGAGGATGGATAGGCCATTATCATGACTGGAGTCCAGTTCGGGAGGCTCTCTTTGGTGTGAGAGAAGGACGTCGACGTCCGCAGCAGTTCCTCCCGCACACAGAGCTGATAGAAAGAGATCCCGTTCCTCCAAGTTGGACAGCTCCATCTCGTTTCAATTGTGTCTGGAGACTGAAGTCTGGCTCAGCTTTCTTAGCCCCATTGTCAAAAGCTGCAATGCACATTTCTCGATGATTCGCGCATTAGTTCAGAACAGAACCCTGGATCCGAATGAGCAATAATTCGAAGAAACTAGGAGGTCACTTGGAGGTCATATTATAGTACTCAAAGAGACCCAGGTGTCGACGCACAAAGTCATGGACAAAGGGCTCTTGGGTTAGCAGCGTAGAGGAGTAGGAGCATCGTAAGTCCATGGAAGGGCCGCCAGTTCAAGACAGGTGCAAGATCGACCCCTCGCTCGATGATCATATCGATGACCTCTCTATTTTTATAGGCTTGATTCTCCATTAGGAGGTGCAAGTGTTCTTGATTGTGGTAACAATGCTAAGGGGAGCCCCGAGTTTCACGTAGTGTTCGAGGCCGACGTCAAGCGCCTCGTAAGATCCTCTCTGACCAAATAAGGAGCGGTATATTTTAGACCACGAGGTCTTGTGTGTGGTATTCTCCCCTGATTTCCTGGTTGCCCAAGAGTTTAAAGGTCTGTTTAGAGTCAAGATCATGATTCCCGACCTCACAGCATCACATTTACCTCTAGCAACGACGCTGGCTTTCCCCCGTAGACTTCCGAAGGGAGCAATACCATGTCGAGGGGATGTACCAGCGCGCGGGCAAACATGTCTCGTAGACTATGGACGTCGCAAGACAATAAGCAATCGAAAAGTCTCGGGTTCAAGTTGACATGCATTCTCCGCATTTGCAAAGATGCCAAAGGCGTTGAAGAGATAAAACCCACATATCCGATAGCCACCACGGAGGAATATAAAAGAATTCGATGTATGCGAGGTCCTCGAAGGGTTCTGATCTGGATGGGTATTGCTGGCTCGTAACGCGGGCCACCTTGACTCCTAAAGAGCCAAACCAGTAGTGACGCATGATGGTTATGCCTTCCGTCGCGGCTACTAGATGTCTAACGGATCTCGGAAGCCGGGACCAAAGGCCTGTGAGCCTGATGTTAGCCCGGTTGAAGCTAGCATTTTGCAAATTGCATTCTCGAAATGAATAGTTACAGCCATGAGGGACCATCTCCAATCGAGTCGAGATATATCGTAGCCGGTGTTGTATTCCACGCTATACAGCTTGTCGCAAGAGATCGGTTTCGGTCCTAGACGTGGATGAACGAACAGCTCGGAGTTCCTGCTGATGAGTCGCAGAGTTGGAGTCAACACTTTGTGAAGTGTGATCAAAGCATATGTCCTTGATTCCGAAGCCGATCCTGTTGAAGCATCTGTATTAGTGGAGAGCCTCAATAGGCCATTATCCAAGACATACTCAGCGATCATACAAAGCACAATGTCGATCTTGCCGATGTTTCCCTGCAGACGCGTCTCCAATTCCAGGATCTCTGGAGAAAGGAAGTAGCTGTGGACTCGAGCTCGTGTGTGTATTTTTGTAATTGGTGTGCCCTGGAACGAGGCTTGTATCTTTTTCACATGCTCTTTCAGCCGTACATAGTCAGCCGTCATCTGTACATTGTTTTCCTGCCAAAATTGCCCTAGCTCATTTGGAAACTCCTCCGTCGTGAACGCGCTGAGGCGATCCTTAGGGTTAAGGAGAAGTGACTCGTGCTGCCGAAGGACGGATAGAAAACGCTTGAGCTTTTCGGGGGGCACATCCAGCCTGCCGCAAAGCTCCGTGAGGGTTTGAATGGATTCAAATACAAGCCCAGCAAGCGTTGCAAGGCTGGCAGCGAAGCCGATGAATGCAACCGACGCTGAAGCAGGATCCACTGCGCGAATTTGACTGCTTTCGAGTGGCAAGATCAGATGAAGATGTAGAGAAGCACAGAGGAGAACTCAACAGGCACAGGAGATAAATTTGAGGTGTACAGAAATGTAGTTTGTACGCACAGGTGCGGTTATGCTGGGCAAAGGCGCATCTGACTGCAGCAGCTCAAAGGCGCCCGAACGAATCAAAGGAATCAAAGGACGAACGCCTCCTCACGACATGGGCAAGATTCCTGGTGTCACTGTTTATTTTTCCCGTAGGGCAGAAACTCTCGAAGGCAACAGCCTTCTGGAATGTCACTCACTTCTTTTGGTAGACAGAATGCGCGATGACCGCAGAAATCGCCCAGTAATAACCCAGAAACATTCCGAACGCAACCATCATGTTGGGTAAAACTCGTACATTGTGTGATCATCTGAATCTGATGTATGGTACAGTGGAAGTGGGGCTAGCTGAGACACATCCGGTGCTCATTTTCGACGCTTCATGACCTTTACACACATCTCTTCTAGGCCATCCTTGGCCTCGCCGGGCGGAAACGCACTGATTGAGGAGACGGCCTTGTCAGCATATTCCTGTGCCAGGGCCCGTGTCTGCTCGAGTCCGTCGCTCTGCGAGACAATGTCCCTTGCCTGTGGATAGTTGTCAGCTGCTGATTACATCGACGTAAAGATATCGGATCGGATTCACCTTCTGAACATCACCTTCCTTTGAAAACTTCCTACCCACCAACAACCCCAACTCTGGCCTGCGTCTCCACGCGAATAATAGCGGCGCCGTCGCCAACCCTAGCTCCAAGTCCGCACCTGCGGGCTTCCCCAATTCGGATCCAGATATTGTATAGTCCAACATATCATCCACAAGCTGAAACGCCAATCCCAGATTTTTCCCATACTGATATGCTGCTTCGACCACATTCGGGGCGCACTGTCCGAGTAATGCGGCCGCACGACAACTTTTACTGATCAGACTTGCGGATTTCAGGTATGTCTTTTGTAAATAGTACGAAATCGTCTGCTCGCTCCAGCTGGGATTCTTTTCATCACTCGCCGTGTTCTTCAATTGCATGAACTCGCCCTCCACAAGATTCGCGATCACTGTCGCAAGCAGCTCTGTGACCTCAGGATCTCGTAATCGAGCGAGCGCAACGGAGGCGCGACCGAGCATGAAATCTCCTGCCAGCACAGCCATTTTGTTTCCGAATGTGGTGTTGGCGGAGGGGGCGGAGCGGCGTGTGGTCGAGTGGTCTATCACATCGTCATGGAGAAGCGAAGCGGTATGAATGAGTTCCGTGATCTCCGCCAGCCGTCGCTGCGAAGGGAGAATGGTGGCGTCATTGGGAAAGGCGTATTCTGTCTCAGTCGAGGCAGCTGTCAACGGCGACACGGAAGAGGAATAGGAAGGTCGGTCTTGGTCTGGGTTCTGGTCAAGAAGTACCGACGGGTTCGTGATGGGCGTGTCAATAGCGCTTCTGGACAAAGTATGCTGCACATCGTATCTTGGCCGTGGCTGCTTTGCAGCAAAAGCAGTCGCCCTCGACATCAACAGCACGAGCAATGGCCTAACATGTTTGCCTTCGCTCTGTGTATAGTACTTTGCAACTGTGTCCAGGATCGGGTGTCCTGAGCCAAGCAGCTGCCTGATGTTCTTGTTTAGGAATTTTAACTCTTTCGCGACAATCTTGAGAGGATCGATGGTGATGTTACCAGAGGATTGTCGGGCGGAGGAGGGGAGGACCTCAGCGACGGTGCTTTGAATCTTTTGAACAGTGGCAGCCCATGATGGTCGAGGGGAGGAGCTCGAGAAGGGACGCCTTGAGTGAGACAGGGCAGCTCGCGAAGCTGATTTTGGATACTGTGATCTCGTCCAACACATCGGGCAAACTGATGGATTTAGATTCAACCGTGGAGAAGCTATGTTTGGGGCTGTGACCGCTGGCTGCAAAATGACTGACGACTTCCGCGAAATTCGCCCACGTCCTCCCATGACGGCGACTGGCATTAATAAGGGCTAGCAATAGATGTCCATGAAGCGGCAGAAATCAGAACAGCCGGAGAAAATATTACAAGAAAAGAGCGACGGGTGGAATGGGAAGCTCTCACGTCGAGAAAGAAAAGATACGAGTATCATGGAGGACTTCGGGTCGCAGCGCGATTGACTTTTTTTTGGACTTTTGGGATTTCAAGGGTCGAGCATTAGGTAAGCAGCCGACCAGCAGATGGCACGGCCCCAAAGATGCCAGGAGTTCAACTCAACGGCCTCGCCCGGGACTCCTCGTTGCAAAGCACAGAGGCCTCTTCAGCTTCACTAGATCCGAATACGTCCACTGCGCACGAAGGCGACCCGGCCCATCTTACTCGATGGAGATCTCCCTTGGCATACTCCGATTTCCTCCTAGACGGGTGAGCCGTGTTCTAGTGAATACACTTCCTACAGACAAAGAGCGGAAGCATTGATTTCCGGGGGTCGAACGAGGATTCGATGGAATGGGTGATCTGAATTCAGCCCACTTTGCCTTGCTCATTTAGCGAAGTGATCCGGGCAGTCTGTCCAATGCCCGTGGCGCTCGACCCATGTTGCAATATATCGAAGCGGCGACAAGCTCTCACTCCTCTCGTCGCTCGCCTCAGGGAATACCCGTGTTCGCTCAAGGAGAGTTGGTAACACGTACCGCGACGGACGCCCATCTCGGCTCGACGAGGCTGGAGCAGCAGCCTCAGTAAAGGCCTAGGTCCTTCCTCAGCGCGTACCCGACCTTTCTGGCTGTGAAGAGCCATCATGACATCTCAAATGAACACGGGGGCTCTCAAGCTCAACCCCACCACTAAGGGCTCGATCACGAGGTTTGCTAAAGTCACATTTTCTCACTTCACACCGTTCTTCTCAGCCCACTCGCGCCAGTCCTGCCACTCGGAATACGTCGCACTCGACTTCAGCCCCGTATACCTAATTGCCCTGAAATCCTGGACTTCTTCCCACGGCTTTGATGGTTGGGACGGTTGCTGGTCGCTTGCAGACCCTCTAATTGAACCCCGCAAGAGCCTCCTAGCAACCCCATGGCCTGAAACACCTCCATCCCATCCTGCCTTCTTCATCAAACTTTCCACCGTCTCCTCTTTAGTCCAGCCCTGCTCAACTGCCACGTCCGGGAGATACGTCGCACCATGTCGACGACTCCGGTAGTTAAAACTAATCCGTAAGCCGTGGCGGCCCAGTGTCCAATCCATTGCGTCCCGGCAGGGCTCGAAGTCTGCAAGTAACGTCAGAGAGCAGGAAAGTGCGGGCAACAGTGCAGCCGGGATGGGCGAGAATCTTGTGTCATCAAAGGCAGATGTCAACGCGTAGGTGGTGAGTCCCGACGCAAGTGGGAGGGCCTCAAATGTCCCTATGCATCCTCTTAGAGCTTTGTGGCCGGAGCGGGCTACGGTGTTCCAGGTGACGAAGAGCGGGAATGATTCGGTAGCGGAGAGTTGTGATGCGTACGTAGGGCGAGCATGAGAGCTGGAGGAAGTCGTGCTCGAGGGGGTTGTAAGTTGAGAATTGGAGGAGCTAGCGGAGAAGAGGGAAGGGGAAGACGCTGACGACGACCGCGAAGAGGAACTTGAAGCTTGCAATCGAGAGATGCTGGGGAGTTGAGGGCCGGCCTTGCTGTTGCTGTGCCGGCGATCAAAGCGTTGGATCTCTTCTTCCCCAGCTTCGTCGTCGTCCTCTTGCTCTTCCTCTTCCTCTTCTTCGTCGCCAGCTTCATGCTCGTCTTCGGACTCCGTCACCTTGACACGATCTTTATCATTTTCTGCCTCTTCCTCTCCCGTAGCTATTCCATCAGGTTGACTGGCTGATTGGTAATTCTCATACAGTTCAAGCACTTTGTGTAGAGTTGGGGGATCTCGCCGTTCAAAGCTGGCGGACAAAACTTCGAAACAGTAGAGGCAGTGCGCAGGACTAGCCATAGATTTCACCCGGCTCCAGCTGAGCAGTTCAGTGACTCTGTACGAATGCAGCCAGGTGCCTCCGGGGAAAGAGAAGCAGTGAGATACAGAGACACAGCTCCAGTCGAAGGGAGTCTAGAACGCGTGGTTCACAGGCCAAAGGAACACTAGGAGAGAGCGCAGAGGAAATCCAATGTGGACTCGAGTGAGACGATAGGAAACAGGCAGAAGAGAATGACGGAGAGCGAGCGGCGGAGGTAAGGGAAAGGAAAGGCTGGTACTGTAGATACGGTGGTGGTGTTGGCGGAGCAAATAACGCAGGTCGAGTTGAGGGTTGACGGGTTGACTCTGAACCGCCTCGCCGCCTCACCCCGAGCGGGTCCTCGTTATCGATCATCCTCATCATTGAGGTGGAGATCCCCAGAAATCACAAGCACAGCGTCAGGCTTCAGCTACGTAGTCCCCACTACGAATCCGCACGCCCACCAGTTCCTCATTCAACACTCTTGTTTGTTGAGGGTACCTGCCGCATACCGAATAGGTTCATTTCCAAGCATCCACGTAGCCCACGCTGATGCCCAAGCCTGCATCACTCTGGCCGACAGAAGGGCCAACGCCAGACCCCGTAATAGCCCCAGGCAGTGGACTCCTCGTTGTGCTCCTCTCGTGGCTCCTCTCCGTCATCGACGGGTTGTCTCCTTCGCCGTCGCTCTCATTCTCCTGTGGCACCAGTCTGACCGAACTGCCTCCTTTCCCTCTTCTCTCGCTCGCTCGCATCTCGTCCTCTGCCCTCCTCTTCTCCCATTCCGCGACTAAATTGCGGTAGTAAACCTCTGCCTGCACCGTGATGCTGTAATACTCGGGTGTCCATCCAGCCTTGTTCTTACTCAATGGATCTGCACCCGCTTGGATCAAGGCCCGAATGGCTTTGAGGTTTCCCCATGCACTGGCATTGTGAAGGCATGTGTTTCCCAGCTCGTCCTTTGCATTCACATCTGCACCGTGCGCTAGGAGTATTTCTATCGTTCTGTTATCCTCCAGTGTCACTCTTGACGGGCCAGTATTGGCAAAGTTGTTGAGATTCGGCTTAGGAATAATCTGAGAGGACGCCGCGAGGTGAAGAGGGGTCTGGCCTTTGCGATCTCTTCGATTTACCGTTTGTGGGAACTCCCTGCACAGGAGCTCAACAACGCCGGCTTGAGAATAGGCCGCAGCCAGGTGCAGCGGTGTTTGCCCATCTGTGTTGACAGAAATGCCCCGGTTGTCGTGTTGGGCACTGTAGATCCAGTCTTCGACTGGCCGAGTGCCATCGTGACCTAGGGATATCAGAAATTCCTGGGATGCAGTTCAGTGGTTTGTAACCGTGACTCCCGTCGCGGTGCATGCTTACCGCGATCTCTTCCAGTCCATACTTCGCAGCAAGATGCAACGACGTGTTGCTCTTGTCTGCATAATCCGGATTCTGCAGATATGAAAGATTGTGCTTGAGGATTCGCTGCGCCAATGCAATATCGTTTAGCAGAATAGCTTGCCGGAGGGACAGGTCAACTCGGGTCATGGTCGAGTGTCAATATCCTTGTCAGAGGCAATGAGGGGAGCATGGCCGTGTGCGCTGACACAAATACTTTCTTTGCATCAAAAGTCCACGACGAAATGATGGTGATATTGAAGACTCGGGAAAGGAAAGTTAAGGTGCGCGGCGGGGTGGAAAGCAGCGTCGCCCTGAGTCAGGTACTTAATGGCCTTCTCCACACCAGGCTTACTACCCGGTAGGCTCAAGCAGGGAGTGGGTGCACTTGGTAATATTCCGAACCCCTAACATTGGCCTACACTGTTATCCTGGCCATTCATTATCCGCGCAATACAAATATATTTCAATCCCCTGCAAAGACCGACCCGGATGAAAGGTTGTACCACAGCAACAGGTGACTGACATAGAAACACGTCTCGGCCATCACGCAGCCTTCTTGTCCTTCTGGGCATCTCGCTCCGCCTTCTTCAACGCCCTTCTTCGGATATCCACATGCATCTTCTTGTTAACCCCAAGTAAGATGTTGTTCATCGGACCAAGGACGCCAGTGATCAGGGCGGCAACCAGAGCATGGCTCCAGTAAGGGCTGCCACTGTATGGGTATCCAATGCTCCCACCTCTTCGACCAATCTTTGCCAATGTGGATTTCACAAACGCCTTTTCTGTCGGGACTTGCCAGTTTGCTCGGCGGATCTTGGACATCGAGGAGGTGACGAGATACGAATGGACAAAGAAAACGTCAATGCCACTCGGGGCCACCTCGGAGGCAAGAGCATTGGACCATTGTTGAAGGAATGCTTTTGAGCCAGAGTATGTCGCCAACAATGGTGTGGGCGTCAAGCCACCGAAAGATCCCATTGTCAAGATCAGACCCTTCTTTTGTGGTAGCATGCTTGGAAGCACCGTCTGGGTGGCCCGAAGTGTGCCCAGGCAGTTGATGTTGATGATGTTTGTCATTTCAGGCAAGGGTGTGTCGGCGAAAGGCACAGGGATACTGTGACTCTGGCCCACGTTGTTAATCAGGATGGCAACGGGTTTGCCCTGCACGAGTGAGGCCAGCGAGACATAATCTTTATCCAGATTTCGCGAGAAGTCCATGGCTAGCGTTTCCACCGAGACATCGGGAGAAGAGGTCTTGATCTGAGATGACAGGGTTTCGAGTTTCGAGGCAGTGCGCGAGACGAGGATGAGACTGAAGCCTTTCTTTGCCAATTGTAAAGCGTATTCTTTCCCGATGCCATCGGACGCGCCGGTCACAACCGCCCATGAACCTTTCCCGCCGTATGAAGAGAGCTGTCGCGCGAAGAAATTAGCTACAGGCTCTACAAGCTGTCCTGCAGACTTACAGATTTACCGGGCAAAATGAAGGTACTCAGAAACACTCTGGTCACTGTAAAGGCGACCGAGGCGAGCGTAAGCACCCCAACGCCTATGAGGACAGTTGACGGGAGATTCTGCTGGCCAAGGGGCCCTAGATCGATTGTCGGTACCATGATTGAGGTCAAGCAGACAACTAGTCCTGAATGTGACAGACAGTGGAGGAGATCATATATTCAAGAACATTGTACGGGGCATGTGCGGACCAAGCACTGCGCCAACTGTTGGATTATTTACCCGCAGACAGGATTTGCTTGGGAGCTGCACACGGGTTTCGATCGAAATCAGTCAGTCCTCACATTTACCCGCATCAACAAAATTCCCAAGACTGCAAGTATACTTGGGACTTCTGTAATCACTCGGACTGATTCGTGATTTCGCTTCGCACGCGTTTATTATTGTGTCTGCATGATGTCGTCTCTGCTCCCACAAGCGGAGGGATACCTTCCCCTCTACATTTTGTTCGTAAGTCGAGCTGCAGTTCCGAGTTACATTGCTGCTACTAACCCTAACATTCAGGTGGGCGTCACCGCCATTGGAAACGCCATCCAATGCTACATTACCCTCTCCTACACGCAACGTCTCTACTCGGGCCGACCTTCAGCAACCCAAACCAAGGGCAAAGCCTCCCCCGAAGCGATCTCCCCCGTTACGCATCTCTCGTCAAGAACATTTGGGACTTGGACGCTGGCAGTCGGGATTGTTAGAATATTTGCTGCTTATCACATCCATGAACCCTCATGGTTTCAGATGCAGATGTTGACCAATGTCATTGGGCTTGTGCACTTCAGTCTCGAGGCGTTTGTGTACAAGACTTGTTCACCGTCAGGGCCATGGACCGCCCCTATCAGTGTTGCCCTGATTGGATTGGTTTGGAGCATGGCACAATATGGCTTCTATGTCAGATAAGAGGTTCCGCAGGATATCATCACTTGGTGTCATGAAGTGGGCATGGGCTCGATCGTGGGCTTGTCGGGCGAAGGCGGCTTCCCTACTCGTTCTCCCTGCTTGTCCCCCAGCTTCTTCCTGTATAACTTTCCCGCGCAATTCCGCAGCTTGACTGTAGCCTGTTCCGGGGTGATATCTCTTTGGGGTTCTCCGAGCATTTCATATCCGACCAGAAATTTCCTGACATTTGCGCTCCTCAGAAGTGGGGGATAGAAATGCAGATGGAGACTGGAGCACTCAATCTCCTCATCGCTCCCGTCCAGCGGCGCTTGGTGGATGCCCATACTGTAGGGGAAACTCGTTTCGAAGAGGTTGTCATATCGCCTCGTGATCTCTGCAATGGCCTCTGCCAGGTCCATCTGTTCCTTCACACTCATGTCAATCAGAGAGCGGATGTGTTTGACGGGTAAGATCATTGTTTCGAACGGCCAGGTCGCCCACCATGGACAGACCACCAGGAAAGTCTCATTTTGAAAGACGACTCGCTCGTTCTTTTCTCGTTCCAGGCGGGCATAGTCCACCAACAGATGTCCACCGCCTTGTTGACGGTTGTATTTCCTCAATTGCTCCAACTCAATGGCGGCCTCTTCGGGCAATGAGGTGGTTGTCCAGATCTGGCCGTGGGGGTGAGGGTTAGAGCAACCCATGGCGGCACCTTTGTTCTCGAATATCTGCATCCACCGGTATTGGTCCTTGGGTCTCCCGACATTTACGTGTGGGTTAGACGGCGGTAGGTGAGTCGGCTTAGCCTGTGCAGCCAGAGGGGACCGGGGAGATATGTGTGCGGTGTAGATGTCTGTCCATGTTTTCACAATTAGAACGATCTCGGCTGGGGACATGTCCGCCAATGTGATATTATGAACAGCGCTGAAAGTTAAGACATAGCATTTGCCCTTGACAGGTTCGGCTTGTAACAGCAGACTCGACAGGCTTCCTGGTTCATCCGGAGACTTGTAGTCTTCCTGTGACTCTTTCACGGCGCTGAAGTCATTCACAAAGACATAAGTGCTCTCGTACTTGGGGTTGGTATCCCCCGAAGCTCTCGTATTTCCCGGACATAGGTAGCATTTGGGATCGTACACAGGGAGGTCGATGATTCCAGGGCTCTCCTGCTGGCCTTGCCATGGTCTCTTGGTGCGGTGAGGGGATACCAAGATCCAACTGCCACGGAGGGGATTGTATCGGCGGTGAGAAATGTCGTCCAGGATCTTGTCTGGCATTTTGAGGTTGGCCTGGTCGTGGGGGTTTGTTGGCGATGGACAAGGTAGGATCTGCTGCGCCCTTGTAGTGTCAGGAGGAATGGACCTAGCGAACCTCATTCAGCGTCCAATACCACCTGCAAAGTGAGCCTGGACCGGCCATATGGGGAGACCTCGCGTAGCTCCACCTTAATCATTGTGGACAGCATCAAGGCACGCTTCCTGTTGTCCTGATGCTGCACAAAATACCCTCCTCCAGAAGCCCCGCGTCTTGCCCGCAGCTCAATTACGTCAATGGGCTCACCAAACCTGACCAGGCTCACCAGGCTCACCAGGCTTATCGGCCGCCGGCAAAAGCGTATCTGTCGTTTGTCGTTTCGCGACCATGTTTCCGATCTCGGGTCAAATCACGGCATCTCCTGACAACATTATTACTATACATCCCGTCTTGTCGTGTCCAAGCAATCCTTCCGCCTATTATGATGAACAGCATCCAAGCTTTGCTGCGAGCCAGCTACCATTCTCTCTTGGCCGTGGCCTGCTAGATGTAGCCGGACGACCTTCTCTTCGAATTGATCACCTCGTTGATTGAACCGACGTCAATGGGTGCTGCCGTGCCCGTCTGGTGAATATGGCTTGCGATCCTCGATGTCTGTACGATCTCCCGAACGAAGTATGTTTCTCCAGCTGTCGGGAGGAGATGATCATGCTGACTGTCACAGATACTGGTGTCTATTCTCTCGGGCTTTGCGACTCAGGAACTCCTGCCCCTAGTCGTGGTCTCGCGACGGTTTCATTCCATCATCCTCAGAATCCTACATTTCCGACTCCTCCTCGCCGCGGCTCTCCCGGACTACAAATTAATCCTGGAGGCGTACCATCCAAGCAAGCGGTACAGCGACCCCTATTTATTCTGCACATACCTTGGGACAGATGGTCTCAGCTCGAAACATGAAGGTGAAGGGAGTCTCTATGAGGACTGTGATGGAGAGGAAGGAAGGCTCGCGAAACTAGGTGGGCTCTACAGTCGGTTCAGACCCGAGCGCCCGGGAGTACAGGGCTCAATGCCCGCACGACGGATTGCCGGTGCTGTGCTCAACACCGCGTCATCCTCAATCAGTGGAACAACACCGATATATGCCGACGGAGGCGACGGAGGCTTCACCAAAGTGGCACACACGTTGAATCTCGATGCCGACGAGTTGTTTGGCCAGTTCTGCGCCTATGCAAGTCTTGTGAGGCTGGGTCCACGTAGAGGGGTCTTTCTAAGCAATGTGCACATTGTCCGATCCGGCCAGGGCGTCATGCGAGTGTGGAAACAATGGCTCCAAGATCGCGCCCAGGAGTTGTGGCAACACGAGCAAGAGACTGAGGGTGTGCCATTGGGTCCGACGCCCACTATGAGTTGTCCCACTATTGGCGCAGATAAAAATATTATGTGGACGGACTATAGGAAGAATGTCGGCCTGCGGGTTGCAGTGCGTGATCGGAGTGGAAGATGCCATGGAAATCATGCTGCCGAGTTCGACGATTTGCCGATGAGCTTTACAATAGAGATTCAAGGTGAGTTCTCCCTCCGCTCCGGACCCAAGCCAACTGCTAACTGTTCATGCAGAGCTCGTGGTGCGAACGACGCACCTGATGCTGGCTGTGGAAGCGTCCACGCAGCAACAGGGCAATCTATCAGGTAAAGCCCTTATATTCGGCAGTTTCGCCACTGCAGCCTCGTCGTAGGGCTGGTTTACTCAGGGGCACGTGAGTTTGTCTTGTCTCCAACGACGTCCTCTCAATCTCTACCTCATCCTATATTCTGTATATTCGGAAAATTGTACAACCATTGTCGTCGGATTCCCCGCTGGCAGTTGGAAATCAGAACCAGGGACTGACTTCGTCACAGAGACGTCCGCGAAACCCTGGGAGTTACTGGCATGGGTACAATTGCTTTTCACATAGAATTGGAAACCTCCAAGCGGGAAATTGATGGCGCTGCAACACACGCGCCATGCAGACGCTGATTTTTCCCCGATTCTCAAGCAGGAGGGGAAGGATCTCGATTTTACCGCTTATTCATGCGGAATGAGATTGCAATGATTTGCTTGTTCGTAAATGGTTCACGAGGGAGACGGCGCTGGCCTGGTCTAGCCGAGCCTGCATCCGTGTTGGAATACGTTGGCTCCTTGCTGGCCACTGCTGACTTGCTGGGGCTTATCGTCTCCCTCTTTGTGTTTTTTGGATTTTCATCTTCCCTCAAAATCCGATCACCTCCACCTGTCTGCCCGTCCTTGTATATATTCTCTCCGGTCCAAGAATCGTCGCGGGCTGGAAATTGTCTTCTTGGTCAGGTGCTTCGGCTATCAACGAGCCCTGCAGCAAGCGACCTGCAAGCCACAAGCTCTCGGCCCACTCACCCGTGTTCAGAGTTTGTCCAACTCGATGGACAAGCAGCTCCTGTCTCCCTCGGCGAGCTCTCTCGGGTCGTCATATTGGTTGATAAGGATTGATGGCTTGCATCCACGGCCTACGTGGCCGCTGAAACCACCACAACGGTAGGGCCGCGACCCTCACCGGTTCGAGTTGGACGTCGTCGACCTGAGGCTCTTCGGTTTGGAGAGACAAAATCAACAGGCAGTCAGTACCCCGCTCTTGCTTGCTAGAGGTCTCGAAGCTCCCACATGGCGTCGATTGACAATTCACAACCCGGCCAGCTCCCTCCCACCAGCTTTTCCCGCTCCGTTATTTCAGCAGCAATCCCCACGATCCAGGTTTTCATCTTTCTTTTTTGCCACCGATGATCACTCCGTCTCAACGATTTCTTGCATGAATACTTCCGCTTGGTTCCTGAACCCAGATCCTGTTAACCCCGCTAGGCAATAGTGCCCACCAAGACCCATTTTGAGTGACAATGCCTCAGTATAGCACTTTCACCATTCCCAAAGAAGGGATATCGCGAGAGGTGGTCGAGGCAGATTTGCCCTACTACCTTGGCCGGGATGCCAAGGTAATGGAGAATAGTGTAGGTCGCGGCCGGTACATAGCACAGCTTTGAGGAGGAGGCTGACCCCGCGACAGAAAGGCGACCGATATGTCATTCAGGCATTTTCCGAACCGCCGAGGGTAAGTATTGCCACGGCCCTGTCTGGTCGCAACCGCTCAATAGCGTGCTGCAGCACATGATCACATCTCTGCGAGATGACACAGCAAGATGGCATAGCAGCGATGACCGCCGGAGACGATTGCGTAAGTATTTTCATCACTCTCACTGAGATGATTCTCACGACAACAGGCTACTCGGAAAGTCGAATCCATCAAGACCGGAAGCGGGCTTGTCGTGGGCAGGCCGATCCTCAACCTCAACTGACAAGGCACAACTCCCGTGACGCGACCTCAGGGCATGGTCCTACCGCGATATCTCCAATTCCCGTGCCTCCAAGACCCCCTCTGGCGCCACGATATAGCTCAAGCAATGGCTCGGTCTATGGGTCAATGCAAGTTTCGCCGGGTTCCAACTTTGAAAGCATTTCTCGGTGCCAGTCGAGGCGGGAGTCAGATGCCATGTCGTCCCTGGATGGCGGCATGATCAGTCGGACAATGTCGGCGTCAAGTGTCTCCAGTAGCTATGGGACGAATGGGACGTATGGCTTCAACAAGGACCCGCCAGGTGGCCGCAATGGTGAATGTAAGACTCGCCAAGTCCCAAGGAGTTGATGACTGAAGGTTTGGGGGCCATTTGTCTCATGACAGGCGCGCTGAGACTGAGTGTTTCTGTTCTGCGACAATTTTGAACAGCGATGCTAACTAGCCGCAAACGCAAAAGACGGGTTCGCCAGCGGTGACCGAGGAAACCCTGCGTGCTTCGGCCGCTCGTAGACCAGCGCCCAGCGAACGGGCTGATCGAGTTGATTCCTTGCTCGTGAGAGACGATCGGGACTTAGTTGTATGTGTACCTTCTCTCAATATACCCCGTATGGTGACAGTTGTCGCTCACACCATTCCGACAGTGTGTCTGCCTCGAGCATCCTGCCTTGTGCTTTCAGGATGTCTCTGAGGAGTTGGAAAGAATAAGTCGATTTCGGGTTGGATTCGCCCAGAATGCGATGTCTGTTCCGCACGACTTCTCGCAGCAGCAGCTCGCCCAGCAACAGATGACTGCTTTTCCTCGTCCCCGTCTCCTTCTTCGCCAGCTGGAAGAGGAAGAATGCGTGCCGATGTTTCGCTTCCCAACTATACGGATGCTGCTCAGGGAAGTTCTTCCGCACCCGGGGCAAGACCGATTGAACAATAATATTTTCGGCCCCTTCAGCATCTCCGCAATAGAAGGTGGCCCTGGCCAGTGTGGCGGCGGCCATGATGGTCTCGATGCGGTCGTCCCCGAAATGTTGCTCCCACTGATGGGTGAGGTCGAGCAACTCTCTTCGAGCGGGCTCGAAGTTCTCAGGCGCCCTCACTTCCTTTTTCAGCTCATTCTCCAGCATCGCCCATGCCAAGTTATACCTCGCAGTTAGAGCGGGCCCGGAAGATTTAGAGAAGGAAATCTCCATTTGCGTCAGAATGTGGGAGAGGCGAGCGATGTCATGCGGCCGGCAGCCCGTTCCGCCACGTTGGAGCATGTTCTTTTTGAACTCGATGGTCATGGTCAGCGGATTGTCGAATCCAAAGTGATTCTTGGTCAACTCGTCGCAGCTGGTCAGGAGCTCTGAGAGCCTGTCCCACTGGCCGTAGCAATCGAACAACACCGATACAATGCTCAGCGCTCCCAGACATTCTTCTGCGGGGGAACTCTCATTTCTGAGCATGCACAAGAAGTTAAACAGGGCACTGTTCAAGTAATATTCGGTTTTCGACTGGAACCTTTCACCATTCTGTCCGGCACAAATTAACCAGTACAGACAGTACATGACAAAGTACGCCGAGAGACTCCTGTCATTGAGTTGCCGGCTGTGGGTATGGTCGCCGAACCGGTAGATGTCAACTTCGAGGTCGCCAAGCTCGTCGACGACGGCCGGTGTCACGGACAGAGCAGCATGCGTGAAGTCAGCAGGCCATTGCTTGCTTGGGTCATTGTTGTCCCACAGCTGGCACCAGCTGGACGGAACAGGCTCTCTCTGAGCACGCCAGAAAGGCCCCATGATATTGGGGATAGCCGGCTGACTGCGGGTCAAGATTGCCCCCTGCATTGGCATATGATCACGGATAAAGCCCAAATCGATCGAGACTCCTTCACCGCCATATATTGGTTCTGACAGTGCGGCTGCATTATTCAGATTGTACGAAAACTCCCCCGAATGCCGGGGGCTGGATTCTGGCGATGGTATTGTGACCCTCATTGGGGAGATGGGCCTGAAAGAGGCGTGAGATTCAAGAGAGCCAAATGAACTTGCTGATGGAGGTGTCGGGGGCAGGTGGGAGGGCGTTGGCTGCTGGGGTTCAACTGGGAACGCTTGTAAGTGAATGTAAGAGGGTGTCTTGTCGTCGTTCGTAATGCAGGAGAGCAGGTCTTGTTCATCGGCAACCTTTTCATTTCTCTGGATGTACTTGGTGATATCCTCTCGCCGTCGAGGGTGTCCCGAGAAGATGACAACCTCTTCGAGGCCCTCTCTCTTGGCTTGATCCAACAACCTCAAGATGAAGGCAGCATCACGCTTGGTGAGCTTATGTCTCAGGCCCCAGGTCTTCAACTGACTCTTGTATTGTTTAACTCTGGCATGTTGGTTAGCACATGTGGGCGAAGCCGGCCAGGTGGTTATTGGGGTTCTTCTCTTACGAAAGATTGATACCGTACTCTCTTTTCATATGGTCCATGATCCAGTTCAGGGGTCGCTCATCGTGGATATAGAACTTTTCAATGCGGTCCTTGTGAGGGCCGAAAGCGACATCGCGAGTCTGCTTTGATTGGACTCGTTTGAACCCCGACTTAGGTTGGGAACGAGGTCGTGGCAGGTTCGACGGCCTCATGGTTACCCACAGGCCACAGCCTTAAGCCACACACCTGAATCTGGGATAGAAAGTATGCAAAACGCCAGCCCTTAAGGCTTGCCGGGAAGGTTGTACACTTGTCAAGCAGGAGACAAGACGGGATGCATGGAGAAGAAGGATCACACCCAATCTAAAGGAGAGCTACAGCGCCAGATGCTGCAAGCCAGGCCACTTGGACTCTTTGTAGCGAGAGAGGCCGTCATGTTGTTCGTCGAGGTGGCAAAAGCGGCCATCATCCAGCATCATTAGCCTTGGAAAGCCTCGTGAACAAGGCAGAATGGCTGCCTGGTGTGCGCCTCGTGCCCTCCCTTCCCCCTGGGAGATAACGCTCGGGAGGATGGGAACGAGGCCGGGGGTCCAGGGGACGGGAGGCTTCAGGGAGGCATAAGCCTAGCTAGCAGTAAATGGCTTAGCTAGAGGAGCTCGAAGCCCACCCGCAAAGGTTCCCCAAACGCCCCTTCTCTCCAGGCACCTGCCAGGGCCCATGATCCTGGCACTGGGCAGGAGTGGGTTTGGTAGAGTGGTGCGTTCCAGGTAGTATCCTGCACAAAGATTCCACCACTTTGCACCCTATCATTCGGGATTTAGCAGAGGAGGAGGGAACCGTCGCATGATCGGATCATGAATGAGCTTGAATGGGATGATACCCTTGGAAGACTGACCAACTAACCTCTCTCAAAAGTTCCGCAAGTCATCAATCAAAGCACTAGAATGGTGGCAAAACCATCCATCAGCATCTTACCTTGACCGGACCAGGCACGGTCCTTCCCTTTCTCCTGGCTCCTGGGTCACAGACAAAATGCACTTGTGCCTGAACCGGCCAGGCATTGCTTGATATGATTCCTCTCACGTACGAAAACAGCGCGCCTACCTTAACTTCATACAGAACGGAGGGGGAAACCAAGCAGAAGATGAGGGAGGAGCGTTCTTCGTCGTCCTCTTCTGCTTCTTCTTGTTCTTGTCCCCTTGGCCTGATGATTTACCTCACACGGAAAGAACGAGCAGCAGTAAGTGGTGGTTCGCATGCCCGCTCGCTACAAAGGTTCCAGAAAGGCGGGCCCTTAAACTAGCACCCCGAGGCAACCGTGTGCTTTCTTTTCCTGTTCGTTCAACCGTCGGGTGTTTGGCCCCCAAGTGTGGCCCATGGTCAGCTGAAGCTTTGCCCTTCTTGCAGCCCATCCCGTCATTTATGAATCCCCTCAGCGCAAAACTCCCGACCTATGAGTTAGAAATGCCGCGTGGTTCCCTCGACAATCAGTCCCATTTTCGTTGGGGATCTTCTTTGTGCCTGTGAGGAAGACCATACGGGAGCACGAGGAGGTTCCTCTTTCGCTCAAAACAGAACAACGCGTCAGAGGAAAGGACTTTTGTTTGGTGTCGTCTGCTATCATCCTTCCGTACCAAGAAGGGATTTTTGCCTCCCCCAGAGAGGATCCGTGTTAAGCGCCCATTGCTGGCTCGCTGGCTCTCCAGGCCTCTCCAGAGCTCCCCCAGAGGCCCAGCGTCCAGGGGCGGAAGAAGCAAACAATGGATCTTCCTAGCCCAGTGCCTGTTGTCCGCTCGTCAGCAACCCCTTGGCAGCTTACGTTGTTGTGGAGCTGATTGTTTCAATCAGTACCGGTATGCTCTCAGCTCATCCTTCTTCCCCCTTGCCGAGCTCTCCCGCAGCCATGACACAGAGTATGACTCCGTTATCATTAAAAATATGCCTTCATGTCGATGCCCCCGAACCCAAGACGAGCATGACCCGAAGATGATCGATGCCAATGTCAACCCCTCCCGGATCCGCCTGCGCCGATCACCGGTGAGAAAAGTCCATCGAAAGTCCTCCCGATCGCATCGCTCCTGAAACATCAGGCTGTGAACTTTTTGCAAGGCCTCAGGCATCTACATTCCGAGGCAAACAGCACCGACAGAGGGCTCTGTCTGCTTACTCATTCTTGTTCTGGCCACTGGCATCCATCTGGACGCTATTTTTCGAGTTCTGCATAATCGACCTCGTCTCTGGGATCGATATCCGAGTTTCTTCGCTCGCTTGCTTGCGTGCTTACCTACTTACTTACCTACTTACCTGCTTACTTGCTCAAATGAGAGGTATCCACCACCGTTTGCAGTTGACGCGCAATGGGGACTTTTGCATGCCAATGTATCTGCTTGTCCGATGCGCTCGGTACTATGGTTCTAACTCAAAGACCAGAACTAACACCGTGAATTCTTAATAATCTGCCATCACATACCTGGCCAGGGTGGTCCCATGGACCATAATGGTAGGACCAAAGGTTTGACGAGGCCGTGATCGCGCATGGATGGCACTTCGCGGTCACATCAGGAACAGAAGAACCTTTGCGGCCACATTAGGAACAGAAGTACCGTTTTGACAATCGTCCCCCGCAACATAACTACACTGCCGCAGGACTGGACTTGATGGCCGCAAAGGAGATATGTGTTAATGATAAACCACATCGCGGCCCACTGACCAACCCGTGTTACTCTCTCAGTGTCAATATATAGTGACAGAATATGCTACTCTTCATCGACCGAAGCCTCTGAGCAACACAGCATCGGTCAGTTGGCAACGGACCACGGAACGTCGTTGCTCGGTACTGTCCTGTCTTGCCCTCTCTGTTAATCCCAAACAGCTCTCTCCTTCGCACTCTTGCCGTTACACGAATCCTCGACACCAAGAGAAAGAGAAAGAGAAAGAAAATACTTCCATCCTAGTCACCTCCACCTTGCTGTGACAGAGAGCTCGTCGACGCCAATAGTCTTCTACCGCACGACTGAAACCAACTCGATCCGTTACTGTCGGTACAACTCGGCAAAGTCCAAGCACCGCAAGACAAAAGCCTGAAGATCACGACCAAAAGTCGGAGTACAAATATTCCACAGGAAGAACAGGACTCCAGAGGGGGAAAAAAGGTACCGACCATCATGCCGCCGCCGACATCCTCCAACACGCCCCCATCCACCCGTCACCACGCCTGGAGCACCACCAGCGTCAAGAGCGGGAGTACCAGTGGCCAGCAACAGCAACAGCAACAACAGCAGCAGCAGCAGCAGCAGCAGGGTGGGCCCAGGAAAGAATCAGAAGCCCCCGTGACGGTGCGCCGATGGCTCGAGGGGCGCGACCATCCCGCGCGAGAGGATGTGCTGGACCGCGTGTCGCGCGCATTTGGGCCCAAGGAGAATGGTGTGGGCGGGGCGAAGGTCAAGATGAAGTTGTAATGGACATGGCGAGAATGAAGATGACGATTGATGAAAATGATGAAAATGGGCTGGGGGAAGTCCTCCATCTCGTATTCATACAACACAACATGAATTTAGTTGTTACTAACCCGGTGCATTAAGCGGACAGGGTGCCAAGGTATTGATACATTCATGATTGGTTCCGAAAGGGAATGTTATGGTTCAGCTCACGGGCTTGTTTGTTACCACTTTACATGGCGTCGCTGTCATGCATCCAGCTACATCTCTAGAGAAGATGGGAGGATATTAACAAGATTCATTCGAGTGACAGACTCTGGCTTGGTCTATCCACATATATATATATATGTATTTGCAATCCATTCGACTGACTGTCCATCTAATATGACTGAATCCATCGCTTCCCGCTTCTTGCATTTCCAGTTACGGCGTGTTTGTCGCCTTGCCTTCCTGGCAGTAGCATACGAGTCGTCGCAGCCATATTAAGCAATTCATATCCCAATCGCTGCACTTGGTACCTGTATTCCCATCTCCCATACTTTAGAGACCGACGCCTTCGCTATGCAAGAGTTGTGAAAAAAGGAAAAAAGGAAAATAGAAAAAAAAAAAAAAAAAAAAAAAAAAAAAAAA